>NC_057717.1:69233827-69249542 GCF_004010195.1 Chiloscyllium plagiosum | reverse complement strand
TTCTTTTCCCGTGTGAATGCTGATGAAAATTATTCATTTAGCTAATCCACTGTCTCCTCTGACTTGACACATAATTTCCCACGCCTACCCTTGATTGGCTCTAAACTTACTCTGGTCATTCTTTTATTCCTGTTATACACCAACAAACATTGAGGGATTTCCTCGATCCTACCTGGTAACAATTTCTCAAGTTCCCCAATCCCCCTGACATTTCATACCTTTCTCTTTAGGTCTTTTCTGGCTAACATGTAACTCTCAACCGCAGTAACCTAGCCTCCCCGTCTCAACCTTTTATAAGCCTTCTTCTTCCTCTTTCAGGAGATTCAACTTCTTTCATGAACCACTGCTCCCTCGCTCGGCCACTTCCTCCCTGCTTGTCAGGTATATAGTTATTAAGGACACGCAGTAGCTGTTCTTTGAATCAGACCCAAATTTCAATTGTGCCATTCTCTAAAGTTTCCTTCACCATTCTACCATCCTAAATCTTGCCTAATCACGTCATGATTGGCTTTACCCCAGTAATAACTTTTGCTCTGCTGTATATAGCTATCCCTTTCCATCACAAAGATAAACAGAACCAAATTGTGGTCACTATCAACAAAGTGCTCACCTGCCGTAAAATCTAAGACTTGGCCATGTTTAATATCCAGTACCAAATTCAACGTGGCGTCGCATCTTCTTGGCCTGTTTACACACGGTGTCAGAAAACACACCTGCACGCATTGAACAAAAATTGACCGATTTAATGTTTCGAACTATTGGATTTCCAGTCAACATTTGAATGTTAAAGTCTCCCATGACAACTACACTTTTACTCTCGTCCCTGTCCAGAATTATTTTGATTATCCTGCACTCTGCATCTCTGGAACTATTCGGAGTTCCATAGAAAATTTCCAACAGGGTGAATGCTTCTTTCTCGTTTCTAGCCTTAGCCAATACTACCTCAGCAGCTGATTCCTCAACAATTCTCTGTACTACCGTAATGCCGTTCTTGACTAACAATGCCAACCCCCCCCTCCTTCTTTTACCATCTTCTTTGTTTTTACAAATCAACGAAAATCTTGAACCTGTTACAGCCATTCCTGTCCCTCTTCTATCCATATCTCTGCAATGGACACGACATTAAAATCCCAGTTGAATACCTATACTGCCAGTTTACCGTTCTTATCACGGATGCCCCTGGCAATGGCGTAGACACACTTTAAAACACTTTCCTTCTTGCCGGTGCACACTTGCAACCTTGAAACCATATTTCTCACATAACTTAAAAGATATTTCTCACATCATTTGAAAAGAATATCGAGGAGGGGAAGAGGAGGGGGTGTAGCACTACTAATCTGAGAGGGTATCACAGCTAGAGACGCTTCTATTGTCGAGGAAGATCTGCCTATCGAGTCAGTGTGGGTGGAAATTATGAACAGCCCCCCCCCCCCCCCCAATAGCAGCAGGGAGATGGAAGAAAACGTAAGTCGGTAGATTTTGGACAAGTGTGGACGTAGTAGGGCTGTTGCAATGGGTGACTTTAACTTTCCAAATATTGATTGGAACCTCCTTTGAGCAGAAGATTTGAATGGAGCTGTTTTTGTAAGGTGTGTTGAGGAGGCTTTCCGAACTCAGTAGGTTGATTTTCCGACGAGGGGAGATGCCATTCTAGAATTGGTGCTCGGAAACGAGTCGGGACCAGGTATCAGATCTTGTCGTGGGAGAGCTTTTTATGAATAGTGACCACAACTGCCTCACATTATACATAGCTATGAAGAAGGAGAGGATTAGGCAAAACAGGAGGAAAGTTATTTGGGGAAGAGGAAACCATTATGCAATTAGACATGAGTTAAGAAGCATGGATTGGGAGCAATTGTTCCATGGTAAAGGCACTATAGACATGTGGAGACTGTTTAAGGAACAATTGTTGCAAGTGATGAATTAATATGTCCCTCTGAGACAGGCAAGAAGTGGTAAGACAAAGGAACCTTGGATGACGAGAGCGGTGGAGCTTCTCGACAAAAGGAAAAAGGTAGCTTGCATAAGGTGGAGGACGCTAAGGTGCAGCTCAGCTCTAGACGATTTCAGGCATGCGAGGAAGGAGCTCAAAAATGGTCTGAGGAGAGCCAGGAGGGGCACGAGAAAGGCTTAGCAGAACGGATTAGGGAGAACACAAACGCATTTTACACTTATGTGAGGAATAAGAGAATGGTCAAAGAAAGAGTAGGGCCGATCAGGGATAGCATAGGGAACTTGTGTGGGGAATCTGAGGAGGTGGCGGAAGCTCTAAATGAGTTTTTTGCTTCAGTCTTTACGAAAGAACTGAACTTTGTAGTGAATAAGACCTTTGAAGAGCAGGTGTGCATGCTGGAATGGATAGAGACAGACGTAGCTGATGTGCTGAAAATGTTGTCAAACATTAAGATTGACAAGTCGCCATGCCCGGACCATATTTGTACTCGGCTGCTTTTGGAAACTAGAAATGCAATTGCTTCGCAAATTGCGAAGATCTTTGCATCCTTGCTCTCACTGGATTTGTACCTGAGGGCTGGAGAGAGCCAAATGTAATTCCTCTCCTCAAGAAAGGAAATAGGGAAATCCCCGGCAATTACAAACCAGTAAGTCTCACGTCTGTTGTCTGCAAGATGTTCGAAAGAATTCTGAGGGATATGATTTATGACCATCCGGCTTGATTAAACTAAGTGGACACGGCTTTGTGAGGGGCAGGTCATGCATCACAAACCTTACCGAGTTCTTTGAGGATGTGACTATAAAAGATGATGAGTGTCGAGCTATGGATGTGCTGTATATGGATTTCAGCAAGGCATTTGAAAAAGGTCCCCATGGTAGTCTCATTCAGAAGGTCAGGTGGAATGAGATGCAGGGGAACTTCGCTGTCTGGATACAGAATTGGCTGGCCAACAGAAAACAGCCAGTGGTAGTAGAAGGAAAATATTCTGCCTGGAATTCAGTCGTGAGTGGTGTTCCAAAGGCCTCTCTCCTTGGGCCTCTACTGATTGTAATTTTTATTAATGACTTGAATGAGGGGATTGAAGGATGAGTTAGCAAGTTTGCAGATGACACAAAGGTGTCGTTGACAGTATAGAGGGCTTTTGTAGGCTATAGCGGGACATTGACAGACGCAGAGATGGGCTGAGAGGTGGCAGATGGATTTCAACCTGGATAAATTCGAGATGATGCATTTTCGATTTCGAATTTGAAAGATGAGTAAAGGATTAAGGATAAGATTCTTGGCAATGTTGCGGAACAGAGGGATCTTGGTGTGCAGGTACATAGATCCTTGAAAATAGCCGCCCAAGTGGACAGGGTTGTTAAGAAAGCATGTGGTTCTGGCTTTCATTATCATGGGGATTGGGTTTAAGAGCCATGATATCTTGTTGCAGCTCGAAAAAGCTTTGGTTAGACCGCACTTGGAATACTGCGTCCAGTTCTGCTCGACCTATTATAGAAAAGATGTGGATGCTTTGGAAAGGGTTCAGAGGAGGTTTACCAGGATGTTTCCTGGACTGAAGGGCTAATCTTATGAAGAGAGGTTGACTGAGCTCGGACTTTTTTCATTGGAGAGAAGGAGGAGGAGAGGGGACCTAGTTGAGGTATACAAGAAAATGGGAGGCATCGACAGAGTCGATAGCCAGAGACTATTTCCCAGGGCAGAAATGACTAACACGAGGGGTCAAAATTTTAAGCTGGTTGGAGGAAAGTATAGAGGGGATGTCAGAGGTGGGTTCTTTCCACAGAGACTGGTGAGCGCATGGATTAATTTGCCAGCAGCAGTTGTGGAAGCAAGGTCATTGGGGACATTTAAGAGATTACTAGACATGCATATGGTCACAGAAATTTGAGGGTGCACACATGAGGATCAATGGTCGGCACAACATCGTGGGCTGAAGGGCCTGTTCTATGCTGTACTGTTCTATGTTCTACTAATTTCAACATCCTGGACACTAGAAGAACAATTTACGTTACAATTTCCCTGCTGCAATACTTTAAACCATCCCAAATAGCATGAGGTTTCTGGACATCAATATGTAACACCCAGAATATCTTTTAAGTTACACTCTCGAGACAACTTGAGGTTTGAGATGGGAAGTGTTAATAGGAATATGGATCAAATGCAGGCAGTTGGAAGTAGCTGAGTGAGCACCATGATACGCATGGACCAGTTTGAGCTGAAGAGATTGCTTCATATTGAATTTCTCTATAACCTGATTGTATCCTTCAGTTCACCTCTGGAATTTAAACGTTTTTCAGATTGTGAATCACATTTGTAGCAAACTCAGGATCTGGGTGGTACTGGAAGAACCCAATGTGGTCGTCGCTGAGCGGGGTATTGCTGAGCAGATGCGGCTTGATGGCACAGTTGATGACATCTTTCATCACGTTACTCAAGATTGAAAACAGACTGATGGAGTCGAAATTGTCCAGGTTGTATTTGTCCTGTGTTTTTGTGCTGAATATATGTCGGTGATTATCAAACACTGTCGGTAGATGCCAGCGTTGTACTGGTACTGAAACATCTTGGCTTGGCAGGTGTCAAGTTCCAGAGCACACGTCGTGAGTATTATTGCCAGAATGTCGGTAGCATCCAGAACCTTTGCACTATTTGTCCATTTCTTTGTTATTATTTGAAGTGATGGCGAGTCAGCGTGAGCAACCTCAGGCGGCAGAGCATAAATCTGAAGGTGTGAAATCGAGCTCCACGCTCGGTACATTCATTTCACAGCTTAGTTTTCCTAGTTGGATCCCAGCTCTCCATTCCACTGGCAATGTCACCAGCCAAAACATGCTCTATCTTGCTCTCTATCTCTCAATCTCTCTGTCTCTCTCTCCCTGTCCCTCACTCCCTGTCTCTGGTGCTCTCTCGCTTTTTCTCTCTCTCTCTCTCTCTGTCTCTCTCTCTCTCTCTCTCTCTCTGTCTCTCGCTATCTCTTTCTCTCTGTTTCCTGTTTCTGAGTGAAACCTGTTCACGGTTCACTGGAAAGGCTAGAGACAAGTTTGTGGGTGTGCCCGAATGTAAAGTGCAAGGTATCGCATTCAAGGGTGCAAGTTCCACTCCAAAACTGTACGAAACAGAATGTTCAGAGTCGCAAAATGAGAATGATTACTTCACCACGCTGCCCCCACTACCCCCTTTCTCCGCAACTTCCCTTACACTCAACACCTGGTCCCGAATAAGTGTTACACCGAAACGTCGACGTGTCCACCTCCTGATGCGGCCTGGTTTAGTGTGTTCTTCCAGCCTCCTTGCCTGTCTATTTTGCATTTCATCTTCTGTCGTTTTTCTTTTTTTGTGTCTAATGGAATTAGAATGGTCGCTTCCTGAGTGGGACTAACAGTGACGGCTGCATCCCAAATGGAGCTGAACTAGAATTTACTGATTCAGAAGGTTCCGATACAAAGCTACGGTAACTCCCCCCGAAAGTGACGCAGTTCACAGGGAAATTAGTCTTCTTTTGTGACTGTGTGGGTTTACACAATGAACGGTTTATTCTCCGAGACGGAAGGACAGGATTACGAGGTTTCAGTGTGAGGCAGAAGTGACATGAGGATCGGGGAATCACACATTCCACAGCTGAGAGAGCTGATTGATCCACAAACCCTCTTCCATCTTCCGTTTCTGAAACAAAACCCGAAATTGCTGTAAATTCCCAGCAGGCCTGGCAGCATCTGGGAAAGGAAAGCAGAGTTAACATTTGGGGTCCAGTGATGCTTGTGATTTCACATCGATCTCCCTCTGCCTTTCAGCACCCTCCAATTTTAGAGTCTGGTAAACTCACACCATTTCAACATTTGGATGGGTACATGGGTAGGAAGATTTGAGAGAGATATGGGGCGAGGAATAGCAAATAGGGCTAGAATAAATTCGAATATCTGGACTGAATGCACGAATTGGACAGGAGGGCCTACTCCTGTGCTCTGTACCCTTGTGATACTCCAACTGCTGAACACTGTCTTTAATAGATTGTTGGCAGGAGCGCAGGGCACCACGCAGTGCGGTGTAATAATTTAGTGTCTTCGGTGGTTTTACTAGACAGTAGATGTTTCCAAACTGCCCAAAACCGAAGTCTTTCCTGAATTTTACTGCGAAACGACAATTCTCCTTGCACATTGTCAACGTCTCAGTGAAAACTTTTGACTGCAGAAAATAACTCTGCCCCAAATGTGAATGCTTCTGTGAGACAGTTCGAGTGGTCTGGGTTACCAGCTGCTCAGACAAATGGCAGAGAGCCAATTCCAAACCATGCTTCCAAACATACTGAATGTGTTGAAGTAACATCAGAAAGAATATAATAACAGTGTAACATGAAAAGTGAAGATTATCAATCCAGATCGACAACGTGCTGTTACTTCCACCGGATCGAGAAAACAAGTCAAAAGCCTCCCTCACTAGCACAGAAATGGAGGAAATGATAGAAATTGAACAAAGTTTCACACCAAAATTGCCCTCCTTTCCACCACATTACCAAATCACAACGAATAGATTCAATGCAGGATTTGGTTTCACAACATAGGTGAAATAATGAACTCCATTCACTTTCAAAGATACTGGTGAACATAGAACATAGAACGTTATAGCGCAGTCCAGGCCCTTTGACGCTCGATGTTGCGCCGCCCCGTCATACTAATCTAAAGCCCATTCCACCTACACTATTCCATGTACGTCAATATGTCTGTCCAATGACGACCTAAATGCACTTATACTTGCAGAATCTACCACCGTTGCAGGCAAAGCATTCCATACCCTTACTACTCTCTGAGTTAAGAAACTTTCTCTGATATCTGTTTTATACCGATCTCCCCTCACTTTAAAGTTGTGTCCCCTCGTGGTTGCCGTCCCCATTCTTAGAAGAAGGCTCTCCCTGACCACCCTATCTAACCGTTTGATTATCTTGTATGTTATATTAAGTCGCCTGGCAACCTTCTTCTCCCGAACGAGAACAACCTCAAGGCCCTCAGACATTCCTTGACCCACCTTGACTGGAATATGAAACAGCAGCGCAGCCTGCGTGTGCCCGGATTATGCCAGGGGACTTTCCAGTAGGAGGTGAAAGTGAAAGTGAAAACCACAGCAGCAGGGCAACACACCGTGGATACTGACTGGTTGGAGGCTCTGTGCTCTCTCACTTCACAGAATGTTTTGGAGGTAATGATTATGTTTTACTGCATTGAAATTCAACACAGCTCTCCCCCCCCCCCCCTCACTTTCTCACGTTGCCATAATAATCAATCAGCACAAGTGCGACTCAAGGCCCTGTTTTCTTTGAAACTGCAACCTGACCTCAGCGCCTGAGATTTCTCAGCCAGGCAAAGCTCGCAAAGCTAAGCAGGTCGGCACCCAGATGATACCCTGCACCATAGGGTCATTTATCGCGCCTGTTCTGCAAAGTTAGCGGTTCAAAGGAGTTTCTCCGCATCAAATCTAAGTTCGCAGCAGAATCCGAGAAGGCGAGCTCACATTTCGAGGTTGTTGGATACGGTGCTGGTACAAATTGATATTTTCCAGATTTTTGCCTTTAACCAGATGTTTTCCTGCGCAGCTTTCCACATCAGGGCACGATCAATTGTCACATGGCTGCCAGCTGAGTGGGAAACCAATATGGGAACCAAAGAGAAGCGAACTCACTGAATGTTACTAAATCCCAGGTTCTTAACTGAGAAATATACAAAAGGCACTGTCTATGGGTATTGACAGAAGGTGATTGCTCTTTTATTGGAGGTGTGAAAAGCTCTCCCGTCTGAGTCACAGTTGAAAATCAAACAACGCCATTTTATAGTACAACTGCCTTATTTGGAGGCACTGGCTTTCGAAGTGCTGTTCTTCATCAGGTGACCACTTCCTGGTGATGAAGCAGTTGTTCAAAGGCTCGTGATCCCAAATAAAACTGTTGGACTCTGACCTGGTATTATTTGCCTTTTAGCTTGGTGCAAGTGGGTACTGCAGATACTGGAGATGAGAGTCAAAATAAGAGTAGTGTTAGAAAAACACAGCAAGTCAGGCAGAATCCCAGGAACAGAAAAACAGACGTTTTGGGCCTCATGAAGGACGTTTTCCTGAAAGGTGACTTTTAAATTTGTCCAGCTCATTCCAACACTGACACCACAGAATCACGCCTGAGTCACCTTCACGTCTCTTGTTGTTGACTGAATCAGAAAGTCGGTATTTCACCAGAGCATAGATTAGAGTGGTGCTGAAAACGAACAGCAGGTCAGGCAGCATCCGAAGAGCAGGGCAGCTCCTCGGATGCTGCCTGATCTGCTGAGCTTTTCCAGCACCACTCTATTCTAGTCTATGGTTTGCAGCATCTTCATTCCTGGTTTTTACCTCTTTCACCAGAGCTGCATGTGGTCCACTTTTATATTCCTCTCAGTTTAGACATTCCTGCTCCGCTGTAGTGTAAATGAAAATAAAATGGATACAATGTCATTCAGCAGCCTGTCTGTCATTTCCTCAGCTTCAGTTCCCACACGGCTTAGATTTCAGAGCACAAGTTAACATTAGCGACTGTATGAGAGCACGAGTTAAGAGATTCATAAGAGACTGTAAATCCCCACATTCAGGTTGTTGACTGACTGAGCTGCAAACAAAGCCGGTGCTTAAAACTCTTGAACATGTGAACTGCTCCAAAGCATGATTGAAGATTTCTGGTTTTGATTCACACACGTTGACAAACAACACACAGCATCCCAATCAGGCCATAGAGAGCCTACTTTTGGAGTCAGTTGGAAGAGAGTGTATACCAGTAATCCAGTATTCACTACGCAATCTCCTTATCTGTGAACTGAGCGCTTTTGCAAATATGGGAAATTTCGGAATTACTGTTGCAGAAAAGTCAGTGCCCAGCAACTGCGCTCCTAAAATAGAATGTCCATCGGTGCCATACACAGTGGTACATATTCAAGGACCAGCGAGGAGAGAAATTTAACACAGTTTCAGTCAGTAATTAATCGGAATTGTATTCCTTGTCAGCACTGCAGCAGACATGCGCGAGCAAATTCAAAGCGAGGTTTGCTGATGAGATCAATGAGAAAGAAAGCTCCCTTCACGGCAATCCCAAAAGCTACCACTATTAACAACGGAACATGTGTGTCCCTGTGGGGACTTGAGCCAGATACATTTGCACATGAGGCAAGCGTGACAACCACTAAACTGAAGTGCAACTGTACTCGCTGTCCTACCCAACTCACTGATATTTGCGGACATTCAAAGCATTAACTTTCTCTTTCAAGGAGATCATTGTCATTCACCCTTATTGAAAAATTAAAGAACATCACGTGACATTGCTCATGGAATGTTAGCAGGAATGTTGTCAGGTTTGCACGGTTTAGTCTGTTGGCGAGGAACAAACAACAAATAACCTTACCCCAGTGGAAGAGGCCTTTCGGCCTTCCCAACCTGTGCCAATCCAGATCCTCTATCTAAACTTGCTGCCTTTTTTCTAACAGTCTGTATCCTTTTGCTCCCTGTTTATTCATGTATCTGCCCAGATGAATATTAAATGATGTTTTTGTTCCCACCCTTACCAGTTCCACCGGCAACGGGGTTCAGGCACCCACCACCCTCTGTGTGAAGAAAGTACCAAACATATCTCCTTTATTCATTCCATCCTCCACACCTCACGTTGAACGCGTGACCCTGAGTAATTGAGTTTTCCACTCTGGGAAAAAAAAAGCTTCTTACTATCTTCCCTGAAAACCTCTCATGATTTTGTAGACCTTTATCAGGTCCTCCCCCACCCTCCGTCTTTTTAATGAAAAAGATCTTAATCTACTCCACGTCTCCTCATATCTAGTGTCATCTATGCCAGGCAACACCATGGTAAATCTCCTCGGCACCCTCATCAAAGCTTGCCCGTTCCTTCAGCAAATGTGACAATCAGAACTGTACACAGTGTTCCAAAAGTGGCTGAACCAAAGTCTTATACAACTGTAACATGAACCGCCAACTCTTGTACGCAATGCTCCGTCCAATGAAGGAATTTATGCCGTATGTCTTCTTGACCACTCTGCTGACTTGCGTCGCCACCTTTGGGGAACAATGAACATAAACACCCAGATCTCTCTGTCCATCAAGTTTCCCCAGGGCAATTCGTTTTTCAGAACAATTCGCTCTTGAATCGGATCTTCCAAATGCATTACACTGCATTTTCATGGATTGAACTCCAACTGCCATTTCTCTGCCCAACTTTCCGATATATGTTTATTCTGCTCTATTCTCTGACAGTCCCAATCACTATCTGCTACTCCAGCAACCTTAGTGTTATCTGTAAACTTGCTAATGAGGCATCTATACCTTCCTTGAAGTCACTTTTATATATCACAAAGAACAATACGGATCCCTGTGGAACCACTGTCACATATCTCCATTTTCAGAAAGTCCCTTCCAACTACCACTTTCTGTCTCCTGTTGCCCAGCCAGTTCTCTACCGATCTAGTTAAAGCAACCTGGACTCCACGTGACTTCACCTTCTCCATCTGCGTATTTTATCAATAGCCTGGCTAAAGTCCATGTCCTTGGCATCTGGATCCTTTCCCTAATCATTCAACTTTGTCACCTTTACAAAAAATTCTATTCTGTTTGTAAGACATGACATTTCCTGCACAAAACCATGTTGCCTCTCACTGATTAACCCATTTTCTTCCAATAGGAAACATTTTCTAATCCTTAGTATCTTTTACAGTAACTTCGCTGTCACTGACAATACGCTCACAGGTCTGTAATTGCTGGAGTATTCCTT
The DNA here is from genome assembly GCF_004010195.1 of Chiloscyllium plagiosum. NCBI lineage: Eukaryota > Metazoa > Chordata > Chondrichthyes > Orectolobiformes > Hemiscylliidae > Chiloscyllium > Chiloscyllium plagiosum. The sequence continues at coordinate 69,238,803 of NC_057717.1, read as the reverse complement.
CTACACTTCTTAAACGAGGGCACACCATTCGCAATTCTCCAATGCTACATTTCCTCACCCGTGTTCAATGATGTTGCAAAGGTATTTGTTAAAACCCCAGTTATTTCCTCTCTCACTTCCCTCAGAAACGTGGGATAGATCCGATTCAGACCTGGAGACTAACCCACCTTTGTGCCTTTTGGAATACCCAATTCTTCTTCCCTCTATTTACAAACTTGATCTAGAGTAATAAAACATCTATCACTAACCTCAACATCCATCATATCCCTATCCTTGGTGAACAGCGATGCCAGGTACTCAATAGGAATTTCACCCATTTTCTCTGACTGCACGCATAAGGTTCCTCCTTTGTCCTGAGTGGGCCAATACTTTCTGGAGTACCCTCATGCTCATTATGTCTGAATAAAGGCACTTTCCTTAACCGTGTTCACTGAGAATATCTCACAACCCCTTTTAGGCATCTTAACTCATCGTTGGGGATTGGCAGTACGTTCCTTAAGTTGGTTCAAAAGTTCGTCTGTCTTCAATCACCTGGACCTTAAGTACGCATCCCTTTTCTTCTTAGCTAGGTTGGCATTTCTCCTGGCATCCATGGTTCCCTTGTCTTGCCATTTCTACCCCTCATTTTCTAGGAACATCCTCTCTCCTGAACTCTAATCAACCTTTCTTTAAAAACCATCCACATGTTGAATATGAATATACCTTCAAAACACCTGTTCCCAGTCTGCATTCCCCAGCGACAGCCTAATGCTGACATAGTTGGCCTTCCACCAATTTCGTCCTTGTCTTTCGTGAGAAGTCGACGGAATCTGTCGCATGTACTCTCAATGAAACTGCTTCTGCATTTTTATTTTTGATCTTTTCATCTGCAGAATAGTTGATACTTGCATTCGAGCATTCACAGAGCCGCAGTGCAGCTCATCAGGCATCCATCTAGAATAGTCCCAGCTACCAACTTTGACACATAACAGTGTGTGTGTTGATAATCCCAGTGTAATTGCAATCAGATTCTCCTTGTGATCTTATATGACACAGAAATTGGACCGACGTTTGGCCTGTTCACACTGTGTTGTAACCACATTGACGAACACGCCTGTTCACACTGTGTTGTAACCACATTGACGAACACATCTCCTTTTTCACCCACAGAGGGAAATAAACAGACACATTCCCTATGAGGGTCAAAGGTTTCAGGATTATATCCGCTCTTCGTGCTTCGCTCGGGCCCTTTGTCTTCACACACAAGGTTCTCTGACAAAAGGCAGCTTTAGGTGGAAGGCAAAACAGATGCACAGTCAACGAGAGACGTTGAGGTGAGCTGGAATTGAAAATGTGGTAGGGTCCAGGTGCAACTTTCAAATTCAAAAGCACAGTGATCCAATCGCTGCAGCTCCTCAGAACCTAACATAACATGGCCTGTCACAAACCTCTCTGGCAATTACCTGCAGTGGACCCAAATGCAATTTTAAAATTCGAAAAATATCCCCACTGATCCCATTCCTACAGATCCTCAGAACCTGACATAACAGGACCTACCATCCACTTGTCTGGCAATGAAATGAAATATCTCCAAATGCAACTTCCAATTTCAAAAGCACACCAATGAATCCCTGCACACTGGCCAATACATACAAGGTAATGGTATGCAACTGGATAAAAACAATAACTGCAGATGCTGGAAACCAGTCGGTAGATCAGAGTGGTGCTGAAAAAGCACAATAGTTCAGGCAGCATCCGAGGAGCAGAAAACGACGTTTCGGGCAAAAGTCCTTCATCAGGAATACAGGCAGAGTGCCTGAAGGGGTGCAGAGATAAAGCATGCCACAGGGAACCCACAGAACTCGAGCTTGATAAGACTCGAGCCGACAACCTCCTGGTCCGAAGTGCAGAACGCGTTATCCATTACGCCAATAGATCAATGAACATGCCCACAGCTTGTCAACATGGAATGTAAACACGGACATTGGGGAGAGAAAGCATTCACAAGGTGAACAACCAGCTGAGATAATCCCCGTCACTGCTTCACTTGGAAGCCCCACTTTGTGAAGCAGTGCCTTTCAGTGGAAAAGGAAAGACATCTGTTTTCAGCTGCCTACTTCGGGGTTGCCTGCTCATCTGCTGGACGTTTCCCGCGATTTGTTCACAGTCACTACGCGATTTCATGATCTACTCCAGTGAAATGTACTTTCATACTTGGCGTTATGGTCTCTTCCAATCAAAGCCGTGAAGAAATTCCGCGAGAAAGCTCCAGTTATTTCTATCCCCGGGATCTAGAATCAGACGAGTTGAATGACCCATTTATAGATGCGGAGTCGTCACTACAACCTATCGCCTGAGAACGAGCCCATGTTATCATCCGCCTGTTCTGTACCTTCCTTCAGTGCTACTCCTGAACAACATCAATTTATCAATGCTTCTCTTTCTTCACATTGAAACCCAGGGCGATAACATATACTGATTGGAAACTTGGAGAGAAAAGCATTGCTGCCGAAGGTGGTTATAACCCAAAAGGGCAAGGGACAGTGTGCTCCGGTTACATGCCACAATCCAAAGATGTGCAGGTCAGATGAATTGGCCATGCTAAATTGCCCACAGTGTTAGGTGCGATAGTCAGGGGTTAATAGAGGTAAGGGGAACGGGTTTGGGTGGACTTCTCCTTGGAGGGGCAGTGTGGACTTGTTGGACTGAAGGACCTATTTCCACACGGTAGAGAATCTAATCTAAAAATCGACTGTGTGCAATTCAGGTCAGAAAGGTTACAGTCAGCAGCACGGGGGTGGGGTGGGGGGAGGGGGGGATTCCTGCTTAAGAGTCCGAATTTGCAGCGCCCAGACTTGGATGCGATTCCCAGTCAGCGAATGAAGATTTACTTATCTTTGTGTGAATTGCCTGAATGAGAATGCGTTCCTCGTTGCGCAGAGAAGACACATGTGGAAAATGCCAGAATCAGTCCAGTCATTGTTTGCATCGATTTCGAAGGACACTGGTAATAGATACAGGGGGAACCTATCAAAAAAAAATCCCCCTCCAATCATCTCACCGTTCTGAGTTGGAAATGTTTCGATGTCCCTTCAGTGTCGCTGGTTCTAAATCCCGTACCTCCCTCCCGAGGTCCATGGCTGTACAAACGCGCTGAGGAATTCAAGTGCTCGGGAAAGTAAGGCATTACCTGCATCTCTGGGGTAATTAGGGATGGGTCGTTAGTCCTATCTCATTGAGTGACAGCGATATCCCAGAATTGCGCTTCTAAAGGTGATAGGATCTATTTAGACACCTGCAATCGGCCGGGTTGAAGTTGAGAAGTGGAGCGGGGAAGTGAAATAAAAATGAATCGTGTTATGGACTAGGCCAGAGCGCTCAAAACGTTCTTAAGCAGTCAGCCCAACCCATAACTTTGCAATTTGCATCGATAAGTATACAGTTACAATTGCCCAGATTAAGTTAGCGAAGTTAACTAACAGGTTTAAGTCAGAGAATAAAATTATTCACAAAATTACACATTGAAACACGAACAACACAATTTGGAACCCCTACAGAATGCAGTCTATCCAAATTTGACCTAAGTGTGCAGTTCCGAATATACACAACAGTCCCAATAAGCAAACCCCCTTTAAAACAGAGTACAAAAACAGGTCAAATGCTTCCAGGTTGAGGTTCGAAGAGAGAGTTTCCACACAGTTCACTGTTGAACTTCCAACCAGTCCTGGACTGAACTGAACTGCTCAGCGAGAGCTCACGACTTCCACAGATGGCATCTCAGACATGACCATTTTGGCCTGAACTCTCATCTGTGTATATATCAACAAAAGGCTTCTCAAAACCCTTTTCATCGTTGTACTAAACCGGTCTCATCGTAAGCCTGACCTGCGTTATTATCCATCTGAAAAAAATCAAGGACAGAGTATGCTTGAGAGAAGGAACAAAAAGGGACCAGGTTTATGACAACAGCAAAGATGTCTGGGAGGCATGAGGCAGGATGTGAGGTGGAGCCGGTGGTACAAGGCTCAGTGTCGGTGTTCATGGGTCAGTCTTCACTGTACACTGTTTACACTGACTTAAACACCATACCTGGCCAATTCACCTCAATGACCCTGTTCGTGTTGGTGTAAGGTTCCATGAGTGTGTATTAATATGATTAAGGGAGCCCAATAAGTTGAACACATCCCCTTTTCCCTTTCAGTTTAGACAGATCGAAAGAATCATGTTTGAAGCCCATGCAAAAAGAGATTGTCTTTTTTTCAGTCCATTTTCAGTGAAGAATGTTCAGCTGTGAACTGTTTTTGTAAAAGTGTAGGTTGATTGCAATTCTCACTGAGCAACATTGATACAGAAAACACATTTCGGAGTTAGTGGGCAGCTGGTTACAGAATTGCACATATCGGTAAGAGCCGACCCCCCCTGATTCTCTGCTGTCACCTTTCATTCATTTCACAACCACAGCAAATTCATCATTGTTCTCCTATACTTGTAGTATAATTGTGTTTTTTTTCCTGGTAGATTAGGAATTCTACTTTGATTTCAAAAGTGTGATAATATATTGAGGAAGAAATGTCTCCTGACCTCAGGTCGAAGGGACAGACGCATTAATCAAAGAATATGAGCCCCTATTGCTAAACACTCCAGCCAGCGATTGGATCACTGTGCTTTTGAATTTGAAAGTTGCATCTGGACCCATTGCCCATTTTTAATTCAAGCTCACCTCAACGTCTCTCATTGACTGTGCAACTGGCTTGTCTTCCACCTAATGCTGCCTCTGTATTTTTTAAGATCAAAGGAGAATATCATTGACATTTACACTGGAAGTATCAAAACACACAAGGTTATGTGTCAAAGCTGGTAGCTGGGACTAGTCTAGATGGATGCCGGATGAGCCGCACTGCATGATGGGCTGAAATGTCTTTTTGCACTCTGTAAATGCTCGAATGCATGTAGAGACTGCTCTGCAGATGAAAAGATCAAAAATAAAAATGCAGAAG
>NC_057717.1:69229542-69232682 GCF_004010195.1 Chiloscyllium plagiosum | reverse complement strand
CTTTGTTCTATTCAGCCTCGCCAACATGCAAAACCGTGCAAACCTGACAACATCCCTGCTAACATTTCCTGAGCAATTTCACGTGATGTCCTTTAATTTTTCAATAATGCTGAATGACAATGATCTCCTTGAAAGAGGAAGTTAATGCATTGAATGGCCGCAAATGTCAGTGAGTTGGGTAGGACAGCGAGTACAGTTGCACTTCAGATTAGTGGTCCTCACGCTTGCCTCATGCGCAAATGTATCTGGCTCAAGTCCCCACAGGGACACACATGTTCTGTTGTTAATAGTGGTAGCTTTTGGGATTGGCGTGAAGGGTGCTTTCTTTCTCGTTGATCTCATCAGCAAACCTCGCTTTGAATTTGCTCGCGCATATCTGCTGCAGTGCTGACAAGGCATACAATTCCGATTAATTGCTAAGTGAAACTTTGTTAAATTTCTCTCCTCACTGGTCCTTGAGTATGTACCACTGTGTATGGCACAGATGGGCATCCTATTTTAAGAGCGCAGTTGCTGGGCACTGACATTTCTGTAACAGCAATACTGCATTTCGCATGCATGCTAAAGCGGCCCAAATCACAGATAAGGAGATTCCGCAGTGAATACTGGATTACTGGTATACACTCTCTTCCAACTGTTTGCCAAAGTAGGCTCTCTATGGCCTCATTGGGGGCTGTGTGCTGTTTGTCAACGTTTGTGAATCAAAACCAGAAATCCTCAATCATGCTTTGGAGCAGTTCACATGTTAAAGAGTTTTAAGCACCGGCTTTGTTTGCAGCTCATTCAGTCAACAACCTGAATGTGGGGATTTACAGTCTCTTATGAATCTCTTAACTCGTGCTCTCAGACAGTCGCTAATATTAACATGTGCTCTGAAATCCGAAAGAAGGGTTAATGCCCGAAACGTCGATTTTCCTGGTCCTTGGATGCTGCCTGGCCTGGTTGTGCTTTATCAGCAACACATTTTCATCTCTGAAATCTAAGCCGTGTGGGAACTGAAGCTGAGGAAATGACAGACAGGTTGTTGAATGACAATGTACCTATTTTATTTTCCTTCACATCACAGAGGAGCAAGAACGTCTGAAGTGGGAGGGATAGGAAAGTGGACCACATACAGCTTTGGTTAAATAGGTAAAAACCAGGAATGCAGATGCTGCAAACCAGTCTAGATTAGAGTTTTGCTGAAAAAGGAAAATCGACTATCCAGTAAAAAGCCCTGCCCTGCTTTTCGGATGCTGCCTAACGTGCTGTGCTTTGTCAGCACCACTCTCATCTATACTCTGGTGAAATACATTCTTTCTGATTCAGTCAACAACAAGAGACGCGAAGGTGACTCAGGCGTGATTCTGTGGTGTCAGTGTTGGAGTGGGCTGGACAAATTTAAAAGTCACCTTTCAGGCAAATGTCCGTCATCAGTCCCAAAACGTCTACTTTTCTGTTCCTGGGATTCTGCCTGACTTGCTGTGTTTTTCCAGCACTACTCTTATTTTGTCTTTCATCTTCAGTATCTGCAGTACCGACTTGCACCAAAATTCACACAATACCAAGATAGAGTCCAACAGTTTTATTTGGGATCACTAGCTTTCGAACAACTGCTTCATCATCAGGAAGATGACACCTGATGACGAACAGCATTTGGAAAGGTAGTGCCTCCAAATAAGGCAGTTGTACTATAACATGGTGTTGTGTGATTTTCAGCTGTGACTCAGACGAGAGAGCTTTTCACACCTCAAATAATAGAGCAATCGCGTGCAGTTTGCAGTTCATTGAGATATTGCCATGACTTTTACCTTCTGTCAATACAGATAGACACTGCCTTTTGTATATCTCTCAGTAAACACCGTGGGATTTAGTAATATTAAGTGAGTCGATTGTATTCTGTTCCCATATTGGTTTCCAACTCATCTGGTAGCCATGTCACAATTGACCGTTCCCTGATGTGGAACACTGCGCAGGAAAACGCCTGGTTTAACGCAAAGAATTGAAAAATACCAATTTGTGCCAGCAACGTAACCAACAACCTCAAAATGCGAGCTCTCATTCTCGGATTAAGCTGCTAACTCAGAATTGAGACGGAGGACCTCCTTTCAACCGCTAATTTTGCAGAACAGGCGCTTGAAATGAATGTATGGTGGTGGGTATCATCTGGGTGCTGACCTGCTTAGCTTTGTGAGCTTTGCGTGTTTGGTAGCCTGGCTGAGCAAGCTCAGGCGCTGAGATCAGGTTTCAGTTTCAAAGAAAACAGGGCCTTGAGTCCCACTTGTGCTGACTGATTATTATGGCAACATTAAAAAGTGAGGTGGGGCTGTGTTGAAGTTCAATGCAGTAAAACATAATAATTACCTCCAAACCAATCTGTGAAGTTGGAGAGTACAGAACCTCCAATCAGTCAGTATCCACGCTGTGTTGCCCAGCTGCTGTGGTTTTCACTTTCACCTCCTACTCGAAAGCCCCCTGGCATAATCCGGACACAAGCAGGCTGCGCTGCTGTTTCATATTCCAGTCAAGGTGGGTCATGGAATGGCTGAGGGCCTTGAGGCTGTTCTCGATAGGGAGAAGAAGGTTGCGAGGTGACTTAATAGAGACATACAAGGTAATCAAAGGGTTAGATAGCGTAGACAGGGAGAGCATTTTCTAAGTATGGGGACGGCAAACACGAGTGTCACAAATTTAAAGTGAGGGGAGAGCGGCAGAAAACAGATATCAGATATCCTTTACTCAGAGAGTAGGAAGGGTACAGAATTCTTTGCCTGCAACGGTTGTAGATTCAGCAAGTTTAAGTGCATTTAATTCGTCTTTGGACAGACATATGGACGTACATTGAATAGTATAGGTGGGATGGGCCTCAGATTAATATGACAGGGCGGCGCAACATCGAGGGCCAAAGGATCTGTACAGCGTTGTAATCTTCTATGATCTATATTCACCAGTATCTTTGAAAGTGAATGGAGATCATTATTTCACCTCTGTTGTGAAACCAAATCCTGCATAGAATCTACTTATTGTTATTTGGTAATGTGGTGGAAAGGAGGGCAATTTTGGTGTGAAACTTTGTTAAATTTCTATCATTTCCTCCATTTCTGTGCTAGTGAGGGAGGCTGGTGACTTGTCTTCTCGATCCGGTGGAAGCAACAGCACGT
>NC_057717.1:69207737-69229042 GCF_004010195.1 Chiloscyllium plagiosum | reverse complement strand
TCCAGGATGCCCCTGGCGCTGGCGTAGACACACTTTAAACCACTTTCCTTCTTGCCGGTGCACACTTGCAACCTTGAAACCATATTTCTCACATCACTTAAACCATATTTCTCACATCATTTAAAATGAATAGGGAGGGGGGAATGAGGAGGGGGTGTAGCACTACTAATCAGCGAGGGTATCACAACTACAGAAGCTTCCATTGTCGAGGAAGATCTGCCTACCGAGTCAGTATGGGTGGATATTATGAACAGCAAGGGAGTAGTCCCCTCGTTCGGGGTTTACTACAGGTTCCCCAATAGCAGCAGGGAGATGGAAGAAAGCATAAGTCGGTAGATTTTGGAAAAGTGTGGACGTAGTAGGGTTGTTGTAATGGGTGACTTTAACTTTCCCAATATTGATTGGAACCTCCTTCGAGCAGAAGATTTGAATGGAGCTGTTTTTGAAAGGTGTGTTCAGGAGGGGTTCCGAACTCAGCACGTTGATAGGCCGATGAGGGGAGAGGCGATTCCAGACTTGGTGCTCGGAAACGAGCCGGGGCAGGTATCAGACCTTGTGGTGGGAGAGCATTTTGGAGACAGTGACCACAACTGCCTCACATTCTACATAGCTATGGAGAAGGAGAGGATTAGGCAAAATAGGAGGATATTTAATTGGGGAAGAGGAAACTATAATGCGATTAGACATGAGTTAGGAAGCATGGATTGGGAGAAATTGTTCCATGGTAAAGGCACAATAGACATGTGGAGACTCTTTAAGGAACAATTGTTGCAGTGATGAATAAATATGTCCCTCTGAGACAGGCAAGAAGTGGTAAGACAAAGGAACAATGGATGACGAGAGCGGTGGAGCTTCTCGTCAAAAGGAAAAAGGTAGCTTACATAAGGTGGAGATGCTAGGGTCAAGCTCAGCTTTAGAGGATTGCAGGCAGGCGAGGAAGGAGCTCAACAATGGTCTAAGGAGAGCCAGGAGGGGGCACGCGAAAGGCTTAGCAGAACGGATTAGGGAGAACACAAAGGGATTTTACACTTATGTGAGGAATAAGAGAATCGTTAAAGAAAGCGTAGGGCCGATCAGAGATAGATTAGGGAATTTGTGTGTGGAGTCTGAGTTGGGAGGGGAAGCCCTAAATGGGTTTTTTGTTTCAGTCTTTACGAAAGAAACGAACTTTGTAGTGAATGAAACCTTTGAAGAGCAGGTGTGCATGTTGGAATGGATAGAGATAGAGGAAGCTGATGTGCTGAAAATTTTGTCAAACATTAAGATTGATAAGTCGCCATGCCCGGATTAGATTTTTCCTCGGCTGCTTTTGGAAACGAGAAATGCAATTGCTTCGCGACTTGCGAAGATCTTTGCATCCTTGCTCTCACTGGAGTTGTACCTGAGGACTGGAGAGAGCCAAATGTAATTCCTCTCTTCAAGAAAGGAAATAGGGAAATCCCCGGCAATTACAGACCAGTAAGTCTGACGTCCGTCGTCTTCAAGGTGTTAGAAAGGATTCTGTGGGATAGGATTTATAACCATCTGGAAGAGCATGGCTTGATTAAATGAAGTCAACACGGCTTTGTGAGGGGCAGGTCATGCCTCACAAACCTTATCGAGTTCTTTGAGGATGTGACTATAAAAGGTGATGAGGGTCGAGCTGTGGATGTCAGCAAGGCATTTGATCAGGTTCCCCACTGTAGGTTCACTCAGAAGGTCAGGAGGAATGGGATACAGGGGAACTTATCTGTCTGGACACAGAATTGGCTGGCCAAGAGAAGACAGCGAGTGGTAGTAGAAGGGAAATATTCTGCCTGGAAGTCTGTGGTGAGTGGTGTTCCACAGGGCTCTGTCCTTGGGCCTCTACTGTTGGTGTGCAAGTACATAGATCCCTTAAAATGGCCACCCAAGTGGACAGGGTTGTTAGGAAAGCATATGGTTTTGGCTTTCATTAACATGGGGATTGAGTTTAAGAGTCGTGAGATCTTGTTGCAGCTCTATAAAACTTTGGTTGGACTGCACTTGGAATACTGTGTCCAGGTCTGGTCGCCCTCTTATAGGAAAGATGTGGATGCTTTAAAGGAGGTTCAGAGGAGGTTTACCAGGACGCTGCCTGGACTGGAGGGCTTATCTTATGAAGAGAGGTTGACTGAGTTCAGACTTTTTTCTTTGGAGAAAAGGAGGAGGAGAGGGGACCTAGTTGAGGTATACAAGATAATGAGAAACATTGGTGGAGTCGATAGCCAGAGACGATATCCCAGGCAGAAATGACTAACACGAGGGTTTCACAGTTTTAAGCTGGTTGGAGGAAAGTATAGAGGGGAAGTCAGAGGCGGGTTCTTGCCACAGAGAGTTGTGAGAGCATGGAATTTGAGAGTGCTGACATGAGGATCAATGATCGGCACAACATCGTGGGCTGAAGGGCCTGTTCTATTTTGCACTGTTCCATGTTCTGTGTTCTACTAATTTCAACCTCCTGGACGCTAGAAGAATAATTTACATTACCATTTCCCTGCTGCAATACTTTAAACTCTCCCAAATAGCATGAGGTTTCGGGACATCAATATGTAAATCCCAGAATTTCTTTTAAGTCACACACTTGAGACAACTTGAGATTTGAGATAGGAAGTGTTAATAGGGATATCGATTAAATGCAGGCAGTTTGGAGTAGCTGAGGGAGCACCATGATATGCATGGTCCAGTTTGAGCTGAAGAGCTTGTTTCATATAGAATTACTCTATAACTGGATTGTGTCCTTCAGTTCACCTCTGGAATTCAACCGTTTTTTCAGATTGTGAATCAAATTTTTAGCAAACTCAGGATCTGGGTGGTACTGGAAGAACCCAATGTGGTCGTCGCAGAGCGGGTTAGTGCTGAGCAGATGCGGCTTGATGGCACTGTTGATGACATCTTTCATCACGTTACTGATGATTGAAAACAGTCTGATGGAGGCGAAATTGGCCAGGTTGTATTTGTCCTGTGTTTTTGTGCTGAATATACGTCGGTGATGTTCCACACTGTCGGTAGATGCCAGTGCCGTTCTGGTACTGAAATACCTTGGCTTGACAGGTATCAAGTTCCAGAGCACACGTCGTGTGTATTATTGCCAGAATGTCGGTAGCATCCAGAACTTTTGCACGATTTGTCCATTTCTTTGTTATTATTTGAAGTGATGGCGACTCAGCGTCAGCTACCTCAGGCGGCAGAGCATAAATCTGAAAGTGTGAAATCGAGCGCCACGCTCGGTACATTCATTTTGCAGCTTAGTTTTCCTTGTTGGATCCCAGCTCTCCATTCCACTGGCAATGTCACCAGCCAAAACATGCTGTCTCTTTCTCTCTATCTCTCACTCTGTCTCTGTCTCTCTCTGCCTCTCTGTGTCTCTCTCTCTCTCTGTCCCTCTTCCCCTGTCTCTGGTGCTCGTTCTCTCTCGCTCTTTCTCTCTCTTTCTCTCTCTCTCTCTCTCTCTCTCTCTCTCTTCAGTGTGAGGCAGAAGTGATCTGGGGAACGAGGAAATCAAACATTCCACAGCAGAGAGAGCTGATTGATCCACAAACCTTCTCCCATCTTCAGTTTCTGAAACAAAACCCGAAATCTCTGTAAATTCCCAGCAGGCCTGGCAGCATATGGCAAAGGAAAGCAGAGTTAACATTTGGTGGCCAGTGATGCTTGTGATTTCACATTCATCTCCCTCTGCCTTTCAGCACCCTCCTATTTTGGTTGAATCTCTCGTGTCTGACACCTTCACACTGAGCTTCTCTTTCATTATTTCCCTTATTTACCTCGTAGAAGATTTTAAAATCACAAGGGTCACACGTAGAGACAATAGTCAAGGATGTTTATTTCCTCAGGTAGGTGAGTTCAAAACTAGAGGGTTTAAGGTGAGAAGGGTAAAATTTAAAAGTGATCCGAGGGACCTTTTTCACATGCTGCTTGTGCGTGTGTGGAATAAACTTTCAGAGGAAGTTGCAGAGTCTGGTACACTCACATCATTTCAACATTTGAATGGGTACATGGGTAGGAAGAGTTGAGAGAGATATGGGGCGAGTAATGGCAAATAGGGCTAGAATAATTTCGAACATCTGGACTGCAGGGACGAATTGGAGAGGAGGGCCTGTCCCTGTGCTCTGCAGCTTTGTGATACTCCAACTGCTGAACACTGTCTTTAATAGATTGTTGGCAGTAGCTTTGGGCGCCAGGCACTGTGGTGTAATAATTTAGTGTGTTCGGCGGGTTTACCAGAAAGTCGATGTTTCCAAACTGTCCAGAGCAGAAGGCTTTCCTGACTTTTGCTGCTAAAAGACCATTCCCCTTGATACATTGTCAACTTCTCAGTGAAAAATTTTGGCTGCAGAAAATATCTCTGACCCAAGTGTGAATGCTGTCCGTGAGACAGGTCGTGTGGTCTGGGTTACGAACTGCTCAGACAAATGGCAGAGAGCCAATTCCAAACATACTGAAAGTGTTGAAGTAACATCAGAAAGAATATAATAACAGTGAACCATGAAAAGTGAAGATTATCAATTCCAGTCTCGATTAAATTAGATCGACAATGTGCCGGTGCTTCCACCGGATCGAGAAGACAAGTCACCAGCCTCGCTCACCAGGATAGATACGGAGGAAATGAGAGAAATTTAACAAAGTTTCACACCACAATTGCCGTCCTTTCCACCACAGTACCAAATAACAATGTGTACTTTCAATGCAGGATTTGGTTTCACAACAGAGGTGAAATAATGATCTCCATTCACTTTCAAAGTTACTGGTGAATATAGAATATAGAACATAGAACATTACAGCGCAGTACAGGCCCTTTGGCCCTCGATGTTGCGCCGCCCTGACATACTAATCTGAAGCCCATCCCACCTATACTATTCCATGTACGTCCATATGCCTGTCCAATGACGAATTAAATGCACTTAAACTTGCAGGTAAAGCATTCTATACCCTTACTACTTTCTGAGTAAAGAAACTATCTCTGATATCTGTTTTATACCGATCTCCCCTCACTTTAAAGTTGTGACCCTCGTGTTTGCCGTTCCCATACTTAGAAAAAGGCTCTCCCTGTCCACCCTTTCTAACCCTCTGATTATATTGTATGTCTCTATTAAGTCGCCTCGCAACCTTTTTCTCCCTAACGAGAACAGCCTCAAGGCTCCCAGCCATTCCTTGACCCACCTTGACTGGAATATGAAACAGCAGCGCAGCGTGCATGTGCCTGGGATTATGCCAGGGGACTTTCGAGTAGGAGGTGAAAGTGAAAACCACAGCACCAGGGGAACAAACCGTGGATACTGACGGGTTGGAGGCTCTGTGCTCTCCCACTTCACAGAATGGTTTGGAGGTAACGATTATGTTTTACTGCATTGAACTTCAACACAGCTCCCCCCACCCCCTTCCGAACGTTGCCATAATAATCAGTCAGCACAAGTGGGACTCAAGGCTCTATTTTCTTTGAAACTGGAACCTGTCCTCAGCGCCTGAGATTGCTCAGCCAGGCTACCAAACACGCAAAGCTCACAAAGCAAAGCAGGTCGGCACCCAGATGATACCCTGCACCATGCGGTCATTTCAAGCGCCTGTTCTGCAAAAGTAGCGTTTCAAAGTAGGTCCTCCGCCTCAAATCTAATCTAGCAGCAGAATCCGAAAAGGAGAGCTCACATTTCGAGGTTGTTGGATACGGTGCTGGTACAAATTGATATTTTCCAGATCTTTGCCCTTAACCGGGCGTTTTCCCGCGCAGCTTTCCACATCAGAGCACGATCAATTGTGACATGGCTGCCAGCTGAGTTGGAAACCAATATGGGAACCGAAGAGAAGCGAACTCACTGAATGTTACTAAATCCCACGGTGCTTACTGAGAGATGTACAAAAGGCAGTGTCTATGCGTATTGACAGAAGGTAAAAGTCATTGCAAGATCTCAAAGAACTGCAAACTGCACGTGATTGATCTTTTATTCGAGGTGTGAAAAACTCTCCCGTCTGAGTCACAGCTGAAAATCACACAACGCCATGTTATAGTACAACTGCCTTATTTGGAGGCACTAGCTTTCGAAGTGCTGCTCTTCATCAGGTGACAACTTCCTGATGATGAAGCAGTTGTTTGAAAGCTAGTGATCCCAAATAAAACTGTTGGACTCTAACCTGGTATTGTGTGAATTTTAGCTTGGTGCAAGTGGGTACTGCAGATACTGGAGATTAGAGACAAAATAAGATTAGTGTTCGAAAAACACAGCAAGTCAGGCAGAATCCGAGGAACAGGAAAATAGACGTTTTGGGCCTGATGAAGGACGTTTGCCTGAAAGGTGACTTTTAAATTTGTCCAGCCCATTCCAACACTGACACCACAGAATCACGCCTGAGTCACCTTCACGTCTCTTGTTGTTGACTGAATCAGAAAGTACGTATTTCACCAGAGCACAGATTAGAGTGGTGCTGGAAAAGCAGAGCAGGTCAGGCAGCATCCGAGGAGCAGGGCAGGGCTTTTGACTGGAAAGTCGATTTTCCTTTTTCTGCACCACTCCAATATACACTCTGGTTTGAAGCATCTGCATACCTGGTTTTTACTTATTTCACCAGACCTGCATGTGCTCCACTTTCCTATCCCTCTCACTTGAGACATGCCTGCTCCTCTGTGATGTGAAGGAAAATAAAATGGGTACAATGTCATTCAGCAGTCTGTCTGTCATTACCTCAGCTTCAGTTCCCACACGGCTTAGATTTCAGAGATGAAAATGTGTTGCTGGAAAAGCACAGCAGGTCAGGCAGCATCCAAGGAGCAGGAAAATAGACGTTTCGGGCATGAGCACTTCTTCCGGATTTCAGAGCACATGTTAATATTAGCGATTGTATGAGAGCACGAGTTAAGAGGTTCATCTGAGACAGTAAATCAACACATTCAGGTTGTTGACTGAATGAGCTGCAAACAAAGCCGGTGCTCAAAATCTCGAACATGTGAACTGCTCCAAAGCATGATTGGGGATTTCTGGTTTTGATTCACACACGTTGACAAACAACACACAGCATCCCAATCAGGCCATAGAGAGCCTACTTTGGGAAATAGTTGGAAGAGAGTGTATACCAGTAAGCCAGTATTCACTGTGCGTTCTCCTTTTCTCTGAACTGGGCCGCTTTTGCACGCATGCGAAATGCAGCATTACTGTTGCAGAAAAGTCAATGCCCAGCAACTGCGCTCTTCAAATAGGATGCCCATCAGTACCATACACATTGGACCATATTCAGGACCAGTGAGGAGAGAAATTTAACAAAGTTTCACTCAGCAATTAATCGGAATTGTAATTCCTTGTCAGCACTGCAGCAGATATGCGCGAGCAAATTCAAAGCGAGGTTTGCTGATGAGATTAACGAGAAAGAAAGCTCCCTTCACGCCAATCCCAAAAGCTACCACTATTAACAACGGAACATGTGTGTCCCTGTGGGGACTTGAGCCAGATACATTTGCGCATGAGGCAAGCGTGACGACCACTACACTGAAGTGCAACTGTACTCGCTGTCCTTCTCAACTCACTGACATTTGCGGCCAGTCAATGCATTAACTTTCTCTTTCAAGGAGATCATTGTCATTCAGAATTATTGAAAAATTAAAGAACATCACGTGAAATTGCTCAGGAAATGTTAGCAGGGATGTTGTCAGGTTTGCACGGTTTGGCCTGTTGGCGAGGCTGAATGGAACAAAGAACAAAAAACAAATAACCTTACCCCAGTGGAAGGGACCTTTCGGCCTTCCCAGTCTGTGCCAATCCGGATCCTCTATCTAAACCTGCTGCCTATTTTCTAACGGTCTGTCTATCTAAACCTGCTGCCTATTTTCTAACGGTCTGTAACCTTTTGCTCCCTGTTTATTCATGTATCTGCCCAGATGAATATTAAATGATGTTATTGTTCCCGCCCTTACCAGCTCCGCCGGCAACGCGTTTCAGGCACTCAGCATCCTCTGTGTGAAGAAAGTGCCAAACATATCTCCCTTAAACATCGCCGCCTCCTCCCCTCACGTTGAACGCGTGTCCCTGAGTAATTGAGTTTCCCACTCTGGGAAAAAAATCTTCTTGCTATCTTCCCTGCAAACCTCTCATGATTGAGTAGACCTTTGTCAGGGCCTCCCCCAACCTCCGGCGTTTTAATGAAAATGATCCTAATGTACTCAACCTCTCCTCATAGCTCGTGTGCTCCATGCCAGGCAACACCCTGGTAAACCTACCCTGCACCCGCTTCAAAGCTTTCCC
This sequence comes from Chiloscyllium plagiosum, assembly GCF_004010195.1. NCBI lineage: Eukaryota > Metazoa > Chordata > Chondrichthyes > Orectolobiformes > Hemiscylliidae > Chiloscyllium > Chiloscyllium plagiosum. The sequence continues at coordinate 69,220,817 of NC_057717.1, read as the reverse complement.
GTCCTTTTTCGCAATGTGACAATCAGAACTGTACACAGTGTTCCAAATGTGGCTGAACCAAAGTCTTATACAATTGTAACATGAACTGCCAACTCTTGTACTCAATACTCCGTCCGATGAAGGAATTCATGCTGTATGTATTCTTGACAACTCTACAGACGTGCGTCGCTACCTTCGGGCAACAATGGACATAAACACCCAGATCTCTCTGTCCATCAAGTTTCCCCAAGACGTGTCATTTTTCTGAACAGATCGCTATTGAATCGGATCTTCCAAATGCATTACCTTGCATTTGCATGGATTGAACTCCATCTGCCACTTCTCTGCCCAACTTTCCAAAATATGTTTATTCTGCTCTATTCTCTGACAGTCCCAATCATTATCTGCTACTCCAGCAACCTTAGTTTCATCTGCAAACTTGCTAATGAGGCATCTATACCTTCCTCGAAGTCACTTTTATATATCACAAAGAACAGTGGAACCATTACGGATCCCTGTGTAGCCACTGTCACATATCTCCATTTTCAGAAAGTCCCTTCCAACTACTACTTTTTGTCTCCTGTTGCACAGCCAGTTCTCTACCGATCTAGTTCCAGCACCCTGGACTCCTTGCGACTGCACCTTCTCCATCTGCGTACTTTACCAAAAGCCTGGCAAAAGTCCATGTCCATGGCATCTGCCTCCTTTCCGTCATCAATCAACTTTGTCAGCTTTTCAAAAATTTCCATTCTGTTTGTAAGATACGACCTTCCCTTCAAAAAACCATGTTGCCTGATTAGCCCATTTTCTTTCAAATGGAAATATATCGTAATCTTCTGTATCTTCTCCAGTAACGTCCCTGTCACTGACAACAGCCTCACAGGTCTGAAATTACTGGGTTATTCCTGCTAACCTTCTTAAACAAGGGGAGACCATAAGCAATTCTCCAGTACTCCAGGTCCTCACCCGTGTTCAATGATGTTGCAAAGGTATTTGTTAAAACCCCAGTTATTTCCTCTCTCACTTCCCTCAGAAACCTGCGATAGATACGATCCAGACCTGGAGACTAACCCACTTTTATGCCTTTTGTAATACCCAACACTTCCTCCCTCCTTTTGCAAACTTGATCTAGAGTAATAAAACATCTATCACTAACCCCAACATCCACCATATCCCTATACTTGGTGAATAGCGATGCCAGGTACTCAATAGGAATTTCACCCATTTTCCCTGACTGCACGCATAAGTTTCCTCCTTTATCCTGAGTGGGCCAATACTTTCTCTAGTACCCTCATGCTCATTATGTCTGAATAAAGGCACTTTCCTTAATCCTGCGCACTGACGATATCTCATGACCCCTTTTTAGGCCTCTTAACACATCGTTTCAGATTGGCAGTACATTCCTCAAGTTGGTTCAAAAGTTCGTCTGTCTTCAGTCACCTGGACCTTAAGTACGCATCCCTTTTCCTCTTAGCTAGGCTGGCATTTCTCCTGGCATCCATGGTTCCCTTGACATGCCATTTCTACCCCTCATTTTCCAGGAACATCCTCTCTCCTGAACGCTAATCAACCTTTCTTGAAAAACCACCCACATATTGAATATGGATACACGTTCAAAACACCTGTTCCCAGTCTGCATTCCCCAGCTACAGCCTAATGCTGACATAGTTGGCTTTCCACCAATTTAGTCCTCTTCCTTTTTGTTTTAGATTAGATTAGATTACTTACAGTGTGGAAACAGGCCCTTCGGCCCAACAAGTCCACACCGACCCGCCGAAGCGTAACCCACCCATACCCCTACATTTACCCCTTTACCTAACACTACGGGCAATTTAGCATGGCCAATTCACCTGACTTGCACATCTTTGGACTGTGGGAGGAAACCGGAGCCCCCGAAGGAAACCCACGCAGACACGGGGAGAACGTGCAAACTCCACACAGTCAGTCGCCTGAGGCGGGAATTGAACCCGGGTCTCTGGCGCTGCGAGGCAGCAGTGCTAACCACTGTGCCACCGTGCCGCCCATAAATTTCGGATTACCCTTCTCTTTCATGGGAAGTGGACCGAATCTGTCGCATTTACTCTCAATGAAACTGCTTCTGCATTTTTATTTTTCATCTTTTCATCTGCAGAGCAGTCTCTACATGCAATCGAGCATTTACAGAGTGCAAGAAGACATTTCAGCCAATCATGCAGTACGGCTCATCAGGCATCCATCTCGACTAGTCCCAGCTACTAGCTTTGACACATAACCTTGTGTGTTTTGCTACTCCCAGTGTAAATGTCAATGAGATTCTCCTTGTGATCTTAAATAATACAGAGGCAGCTTTAGGTGGAACACAAGTCAGTTGCACAGTCAATGAGAGACGTTGAGGTGAGCTGGAATTGAAAATGGGCAATGGGTCCAGGTGCAACTTTCAAATTCAAAAGCACAGTGATCCAATCGCTGGCTGGAGTGTTTAGAACTGAGCTCATATTCTCTGATTAATGCGTCTGTCCCTTCGACCTGAGGTCAGGAGACATTTCTTCCTCAATATATTGTCACACTTTTGAAATCAAAGTAGAATTCCTAATCCACCAGGAAAAAAACACACAAATACACTACAACTATAGGAGCACAATGATGAATTTGCTGTGCTTGTGAAATGAATGAACGGTGACAGAAGAGAATCAGGGCGGTCGGCTCTTACCGATATGTGCAGTCCTGTAACCACCTGGTCACTAACTCCGAAATGTGTTTTCTGTATCAATGTTGCTCAGTGAGAATTGCAATCAACCTACACTTTTGCAAAAACAGTTCACAGCTGAACATTCTTCACTGAAAATGGACAGAAAAAAAGACAATCTCCTTTTGCATTGGCTTCAACATGATTCTTTCAATCTGTCTAAACTGACAGGGTAAAGAGGATGTGGAGAAAGTGAGGTCTGCAGATGCTGGAGATCAAAGCTGAAACTTTATTGCTGGAACAGCACAGCAGGTCAGGCAGCATCCAGGGAACAGGATATTCGACGTTTCGGGCACAGGCCCTTCTTCAGGAATGAGCAGAGAGTGTTCAGCAGGAGAAGATAAAAGGTAGGGAGGAGGGACTTGGAGGAGGGGAGTTGGAAATGGTTGGTCAACATGATTAGAAGGTTGTGGGGAGATTGAGGAGGCAGGGAGAGATCAAATCATAGTGACGAGTAGGGTTTGGAGAAAGGTGGCCAATCACAGTGCAGGAACAGGTTCACTTGAGGGACCAGATGAGGTCCTGTTTCTGCTGTGTAGGGTTTTGATTTACAATCTGTAACTTGCTGATTTTAGGAGGTTTGAATCACTCCCATATCCCAAACACTTTGGAGTCATGGGAGTTTTCGCTCAACACTGAGGAAAACGCAGTTTTAAAGACCATTCGGTAGCTGAGGTCCTTGCTGGTGGTTGCAAGGGAAGGTGCCGGGAGTGGTGGTTGGGTCGGTGGGGGGTGTGGGTCTGACAAGGGAGTCGCGGAGGGAGTGGTCTCTACGGACAGCTGATAGGGGAGGGGAGGGAAATATATCCTTGGTGCTGGGGTCTGTTTGGAGGTGGCGGAAGTGATGGCGGATGATGCGCTGTACATGGAGATTGGTGGGGTGGTAGGTGAGGACCAGTGGGGTTCTGTCCTGGTGGCGGTTGGAGGGGCGGGGTTCAAGGGCGGAGGAGCGGGAAGTGGAGGAGATGCGGTGGAGGGCACCGTCGACCACGTTGGGGGGGAAATTGCGGTCCTTGGAGAAGGAGGCCATCTGTGTTGTACGTATTTTGTACTGGTCCTCCTGGGAGCAGATGCGGCGGAGACGAAGGAATTGGGAGAATGGGATGGCGTTTTTACAGGGGGCAGGATGGGAGGAGGATGTGTTCAACTTATTGGCCTCGCTTAATCATATTAATACACACTCAGGGAACCTTACACCAAGAGGAACAGGGTCATTGAGGTGAATTGGCCAGGTATGGTGTTTGAGTCAGTGTAAACAGTGTGCAGTGAAGACTGGCCCATGAACACCGACACTGAGCCTTGTACCACCAGCTCCACCTCACATCCTGCCTCATGCCTCCCAGACATCTTTGCTGTTGTCATAAACCTGGTCCCTTTTTGTCAAAAGTTGTTCCTTCTCTCAAGCATACTCTGTCCTTGATTTTTTTCAGATGAATAATAAAACAGGTCAGGCTTACGATGAGACCGGTTTAGTACAAAGATGAAAAGGGTTTTGAGTAGCCTTTTGTTGATATATACACAGATGAGACTTCAGGCCAAAGCGGTCATGTCTGAGATGTCATCTGTGGAAGTGGTGAGCTCTCGCTGAGCAGTTCAGTTCAGTCCAGGTCTGGTTGGAAGTTCAACAGTGAGCTGTGTGGAAACTCTCTCTTCTGCCCTTCTAACCTCAACCTGTTTTTGTACTCTGTTTTAAAGGGGGTTTGCTTATTGGGACTGTTCTGTATATTCCGAACTGCACACTTAGGTCAAATTTGGATAGACTGAGTTCTGTAGGGGTTCCTAATTGTGTTGTTCGTGTTTCATTGTGTAACTTTGTGAATAATTTTATTCTCTGATTTAAACCTGGTAGTTAACTTCGCTAACTTAATCTGGGCAATTGCAACTGTACACTTACCGATACAAATTGCAAAGTTATGGACTGGGCTGGCTGCTTAAGAACGTTTTGAGCACTCTGGCCTCGTCCATAACACGGTTCATTTTTATTTCACTTCCCCGCTCCACTTCTCAACTTCAACCCGGCCGATTGCAGATGTCTAAATAGACCCTATCACCATTAGAAACGCATTCCTGGGATATCGCTGTCACTCAATGGGATTGGACTCACGGCCCATTCCTAATTTCCCCAGAGATGCAGGTAATGCCTTACTTTCCTGAACACTTGAATTCCTCAGCGCGTTTGTACAGCCATGGACATCGGGAGGGAGGTACAGGATTTAGAACCAGCGACACTGAAGGGACATCGACACATTTCCAACTCAGAACGGTGAGATGATTGGAGGGGGATTTCCTTTGATAGGTTCCCCCTGTATCTCTTGCCAGTGTCCTTCGAAATCGATGCAAACAATCACTGGACTGATTCTGGCAGAAACCACATGCGTCTTCTCTGTGCAACGAGGAACGCATTCTCATTCAGGCAATTCACACAAAGAGAAATAAATCTTCATTCCCTGACTGGGAATCGTATCCAAGTCTGGGCGATGCAAATTCGGACTCTTAAGCAGGGATCCCCCCCCCCCCCCCCCCCCCCCCCCCCCCCCCCCCGCCGCTGGGACCCCCCCGACCGACCCCCCCCCCCCCCACCCCCCACCCCGGTGCTGCTGACTGTAACCTTTCTGACCTGAATTGCACACAGTCTTTTTTTTTAGATTAAATTCTCTACCGTGTGGAAATAGGCCCTTCGGCCCAACAAGTCAACACTGCCCCTCCAAAGAGAAACCCACCCAAACCCGTTCCCCTTACCTCTATTAACCCCTGACTATCGAACCTAACACTGTGGGCAATTTAGCATGGCCAATTCACCTGACCTGCACATCTTTGGATTGTGGTATGAAACCGGAGTACCCTGTCCCTGTCCTTTGGGTTATAACCACCTTCGGCAGCAATGCTTCTCTCTCCAAGTTGCCAAACAGTTCATGTTATCGCCCTGGGTTTCAATGTGAAGAAAGTGAAGCATTAATAAATTGATGTTGTTCAGGAGTAGCACTGAAGGAAGGTACAGAACAGGCGGATGATAACATGGGCTCGTTCTCAGGCGATAGGTTGTAGTGACGTGTCCGCATCTATAAATGGGTCATTCAACTCGTCTGATTCTAGATCCCGGGGCTAGAAATAACTGGACCTTTCTCGCGGAATTTCTTCACGGCTTTGATTGGAAGAGACCATAACGCCAAGTATGAAAGTACATTTCACTGGAGTAGATCATGAAATCGCGCCGTGACTATGAATAAAATGCTGGAAACGTCCAGCAGAGGAGCAGGAGACCCCGAAGTCGGCACCTGAGAACAGATGTATTTCCTTTTCCACTGAAAGGCACTGCTTCACAAAGTGAGGCTTCCAAGTGAAGCAGTGACAGGGATTATTTCAGCTGGTTGTTCACCTTGTGAATGCTTTCTCTGCCCAATGTCCGTGTTTACATTCCATGTTGACAAGCTGTGGGCACGTTCATTGATCTATCGGCGTAATGGATAAAGCGTTCTGCACTTCGGATCAGGAGGTTGTCGGCTCGAGTCTTATCAAGCTCGAGTTCTGTGGGTTCCCCGTGGCATGTTTAATCTCTCCACCCCTTCAGACACTCTGCCTGTATTCCTGATGAAGGCCTTTTGCCCGAAACGTCAATTTTCTGCTCCGCGGATGCTGCCTGAACTGTTGTACTTTTCCAGCACCACTCTGATCTACCGTCTGGTTCCAGCATCTGCAGTCATTGTTTTATCCTGTTGCATGCCCTTACCTTGTCGGTATTCGCCAGGGTGCAGGGATTCATTGGCGTGCTTTTGAAATTGGAAGTTGCATTTGGGGATATTGCATTTCATTGCCAGACAAGTGGATGGTAGGTCCTGTTATGTCAGGTTCTGAGGATCTGTAGGAATGGGATCAGTGGGGATTTTTTTTTCGAATTTGAAAATTGCATTTGGGTCCATTGCAGTTCATTGCCAGAGAGGTGTATGGCACGTCCTGATTTGCCTGGTCCAAGTGTTTTTGAATTTGAATGTTGCCTTTGCGTCCATTGCACCTCATTGTCAGAGAGGTTTGTGACAGGTCATGTTATGTCAGGTTCTGAGGAGCTGAAGCGATTGGATCACTGTGCTTTTGAATTTGAAAGTTGCACCTGGACCCATTGCCCATTTTCAATTCCAGCTCACCTCAATGTCTCTCATTGACTGTGCAACTGGCTTGTGTTCCACCTAAAATTGCCTTTTGACAGAGAACCTTGTGTGTGAAGACAAAGGGCGCAAGTGAAGCACAAAGAGCGGATATAATCCTGAAACCTTTGACCCTCATAGGGAATGTGTCTGTTTATTTCCCTCTGTGAGTGAAAAAGGAGATGTGTTCGTCAATGTGGTTACAACACAGTGTGAACAGGCCAAACGTCGGTCCAATGTCTGTGTCATTTAAGATCACAAGGAGAATCGCATTGACATTTACACTGGGAGCATCAGAACACACAAGGTTATGTGTCAAAGTTGGTATCTGGGACGAGTCTAGATGGATGCCTAATGAGCCGCACTACATGATGGGCTGAAATGTCTTTTTGAAATCTGTGAATGTTCGAATGCAAGTATAAAGTATTCTCCAGATGAAAAGATCAAAAATAAAAATGCAGAAGCAGTTTCATTGAGAGGAAATGAATCAGATTCTGTCGACTTCTCACGAATGACAAGGGTGGTCCGAAAGAAAGAGGACTAAATTGGTGGAAGGCCAACTATATCAGCATTAGACTGGAGCTGGGGAATGCAGATTGGGAACAGGTGTTAGAACGTATGTCCATATTCAATATGTGGGTGGTTTTTAAAGAAAGATTGATTAGCGTTCAGGAGAGAGGATGTTCCTGGAAAATGAGGGGTAGAAAAAGCAAGACAAGGAAGCCATAGATGCCAGGTGAAATGCCAGCCTAGCTAAGAGGAAAAGTGATGCGTACTTAAGGTCCAGGTGACTGAAGACAGACGAACTTTTGAACCAACTTGAGGAATGTACTGCCAATCTGAAACGATGAGTTAAGAGGCCTAAAGATAGGGATATGGTGGATGTTAATGTTAGGGATAGATGGTTTATTACTCTAGGTCAAGCTGGCATAAGGAGGGAGTAAGTGTTGGGTATTCCAAAAGGCGTAAAGGTGGGTTAGTCTCCAGGTATGGATCGGATCTATCTCAGGTTTCTGAGGGAAGTGAGAGAGGAGATAACCGAGGTTTTAACAAATACCTTTCCAACATCATTGAACACGGGTGTGGACCTGTAGCATTGGAGAATTACTAATGGTGTCCCCTTGTTTAAGAAGGGTAGAAGGAATACTCCAGCAATTACAGACCTGTGAGCCTGTTGTCAGTGACAGGGAAGTTACTGGAGAAGATACTGAGGATTAGGAAATATTTCCTATTGGAAGAAAATGGGCTAATCAGTGAGAGACAACATGGTTTTGTGCAGGAAAGGTCATGTCTTACAAACAGAATAGAATTTTTTGTAAAGGTGACAAAGTTGATTGATGAGGGAAAGGATCCAAATGCCAAGGACATTGACTTTAGCCAGGCTTTTGGTAAAGTACGCAGATGGGGAAGGTGAAGTCACATGGAGTCCAGGGTGCTTGAACTAGATCGGTAGAGAACTGGCTGGGCAACAGGAGACAGAAAGTGGTAGTTGGAAGGGACTTTCTGAAAATGGAGATATGTGATAGTGGTTCCACAGGGATCCGTATTGGTTCCACTGTTCTTTGTGATATATAAAAGTGACTTCGAGGAAGGTATAGATGCCTCATTAGCAAGTTTACAGATGACACTAAGGTTGCTGGAGTAGCAGATAGTGATTGGGACTCTCAGAGAATACAGCAAAATAAACATATGTAGGAAAGTTGGGCAGAGAAATGGCAGTTGGAGTTCAATCCATGCAAATGCAAGGTTTTTGCATTTGGATGTTCCGATTCAAGAGCGAATTGTTCCGAAAAACGAATCGCCCTGGGGAAAATTGATGGACAGAGAGATCTGGGTGTTTATGTCCATTGTTCCCCGAAGGTGGCGACGCAAGTCAGCAGAGTGGTCAAGAAGACATACGGCATGAATTCCTTCATTGGACGGAGCATTGAGTACAAGAGTTGGCAGTTCATGTTACAGTTGTATACGACTTTGGTTCAGCCACATTTGGAACACTGTGTACAGTTCTGATTGTCACATTGCGAAAAAGGACAGGTAAGCTTTGAAGAGGGTGCAGAGGAGGTTTACCAGGGTGTTGCCTGGCATCGATGACACTAGCTATGAGGAGAGGTGGAGTAGATTAAGATCTTTTTCATTAAAAAGCCGGAGGTTGGGGGAGGCCCTGATAAAGGTCTACAAAATGATGAGAGGTTTGCAGGGAAGATAGTAAGAAGCTTTTTTTCCCAGAGTGGGAAACTCAATTGCTCAGGGTCGCGCGTTCAACGTGAGGGGTGGAGGATGGAATGAATAAGGGAGATATGTTTGGTACTGTCTTCACACAGACGGTGGTGGGTGCCTGAACCGCGTTGCCGGCGGAGCTGGTAAGGGTGGGAAGAATAACATCATTTAATATTCATCTGGGCAGATACATGAATAAACAGGACGCAAAGGGATACAGACCGTTAGCAAGTAGGCAGCAGGTTTAGATAGAGGATCTGGATTGGCACAGGCTGGGAAGGCCGAAAGGCCTCTTCCACTGGGGTGAGGTTATTTGTTGTTTGTTCTTTGTTCTATTCAGCCTCGCCAACAGGCTAAACCGTGCAAACCTGACAACATTCCTGCTAACATTTCCTGAGCAATTTCACGTGATGTTCTTTAATTTTTCAATAATGCTGAATGACAATGATCTCCTTGAAAGAGAAAGTTAATGCATTCAATGGCCGCAAATGTCAGTGAGTTGGGTAGGACAGCGAGTACAGTTGCACTTCAGTGTAGTGGTCGTCACGCTTGCCTCATGCGCAAATGTATCTGGCTCAAGTCCCCACAGGGACTCACATGTTCCGTTGATAATAGTGGTAGCTTTTGGGATTGGAGTGAAGGGAGCTTTCTTTCTCGTTGATCTCATCAGCAAACCTCGCTTTTAATTTTCTCGCGCATATCTGCTGTAGTGCTGACAAGGAATACAATTCCGATTAATTGCTGAGTGAAACTTTGTTAAATTCCTCTCCTCGCTGGTCCTGAATATGTACCACTGTGTACGGCACTGATGGACATTCTATTTGAAGAGCGCAGTTGCTGGGCACTGACTTTTCTGCAACAGTAATTCCGGATTTTCCCATGCGTGCAAAAGCGGCCCAGTTCACAGATAAGGAGATCCAGCAGTGAATACTGGATTACTGGTATACACTCTCTTCCAACTGATTCCCAAAGTAGGCTCTCTATGGCCTGATTGGGATGCTGTGTGTTGTTTGTCAACGTGTGTGAGTCAAAACCAGAAATCCTCAATCATGCTTTGGAGCAGTTCAGATGCTCAAGAGTTTTAAGCACCGGCTTTGTTTGCAGCTCATTCAGTCAACAACCTGAATGTGGGGATTTACAGTCTCAGATGAACCTCTTAACTCGCGATCTCATACAGTCGCTTATGTTAACTTGTGCTCTGAAATCTAAGCCGTATGGGAAGTGAAGCTGAGGAAATGACAGGCATGCTGCTGAATGACATTGTATCCATTTTATTTTCATTCACATCACAGAGGAGCAGGAATGTCTAAACTGAGAGAGATAAGAAAGTGGACCACATGCAGGTCTGGTGAAAGAGGTAAAAACCAGGAATGCGATGCTGCAAACCATAGTCTAGATTAGAGTGATGCTGGAAAAGCACAGCAGATCAATCAGCATCCGAGGAACTGCCCTGGTCTTCGGCTGCTGCCTGACCTGCTGTGCTTTTTTCGGCACCACTCTAATCTAAGCTCTGGTGAAATACCTTCTTTCTGATTCAGTCAACAACAAGAGACGTGAAGGTGACTCAGGCGTGATTGTGCGGTGCCAGTGTTGGAATGGGCTGGACAAATTTAAAAGTCACCTTTCAGGCAAACGTCCTTCATCAGGCCCAAAACGTCTATTTTCCTGTTCCTCGGATTCTGCCTGACTTGCTGTGTTTTTCCAACACTACTCATATTTTGACTCTAATCTCCAGTATCTGCAGTACCCACTTGCACCAAGCTAAAAGGCACACAATACCAGGTTAGGGTCCAACAGTTTTATTTGGGATCACTAGCTTTTGAACAACTGCTTCATCATCAGGAAGTTGTCACCTGATGAAGAACAGCACTTCGAAAGCTAGTGCCTCCAAATAAGGCAGTTGTACTATAACATGGCGTTGTGTGATTTTCAGCTGTGACCCAGACGGGAGAGCTTTTCACACCTCCAATAAAAGAGCAATCACGTGCAGTTTGCAGTTCTTTGAGATCTTGCAATGACTTTAATCCTTCTGTCAATACGCATAGACACTGCCTTTTGTATATCTCTCAGTAAGAACCGTGGGATTTAGTTACATTCAGTGAGTTCGCTTCTCTTCGGTTCCCATATTGGTTTCCAACTCAGCTGGCAGCCATGTGACAATTGATCGTGCCCTGATGTGGAAAGCTGCGCAGGAAAACGCCTGGTTAAGGGCAAAAATCTGGACAACATCAATTTGCACCAGCACCGTATCCAACAACCTCGAAATATGAGCTCTCCTTCTCGGATTCTGCTGCTAACTTATATTTGAGGCGGAGGACCTCATTTGAACCGCTACATTTGCAGAACAGGCGATTGAAATGACCGTATGGTGAGGGTATCATCTGGGTGCCGACCTGCTTAGCTTTGTGAGCTTTGCGTGTTTGGTTGCGTGGCTGACCAATCTCACGTGCTGAGGTCAGGTTCCAGTTTCAAAGAAAACAGGGCCTTGAGTCCCACTTGTGCTGACTGATTATTATGGCACCGTGAGGAAGTGGGGGTGGGGGGGGGGGGTTGTGTTGAAGTTCAATGGTGTTGAAGTTCAATGCAGTAAAACATAATCATTACCTCCAAACCATTCTGTGAAGTGGGAGAGCACAGAGCCTTCAACCAGTCAGTCTCCACGCTGTGTTCCCCTGGTGCTGTGGTTTTCACTTTCACCTCCGACTCGAAAGTCCCCTGGCATAATCCCGGGCACATGCAGGCTGCGCTGCTGTTTCATATTCCAGTCAAGGTGGGTCAATGAATGGCTGAGGGCCTTGAGGCTGTTCTCGTTAGGGAGAAGAAGATTGCGAGGCGATTTAATAGAGACATAGAAGATAATCAAAGGGTTAGATAGGGTGGACAGAAGAGCCTTTTTCTAAGTATGTGGACGGCAAACACGAGGAGACACAACTTTAAAGTGAGGGGAGATCGGTATAAAACAGATATCAGAGATAGTTTCTTAACTCAGAGAGTAGTAAGGGTATGGAATGCTTTGCCTGCAACGGTGGTAGATTCAGCAAGTTTAAGTACATTTAGGTCGTCATTGGACAGTCATATTGACCTACATGGAATAGTATAGGTTGGATGGGCTTCAGATTTGTATGACAGGGCGGCGCAACATCGAGGGCCAAAGGGCCTGTACTGCGCTGTAATGTTCTATGTTCTATGTTCTCCAGTATCTTTGAAAGTGAATGGAGATCATTATTTCACCTCTATTGTGAAACCAAATACTGCATTGAATCTAGTCGTTATTATTTGGTACTGTGGTGGAAGGGAGGGCAATTGTGATGTGAAACTTTGTTAAATTTCTCTCATTTCATCCATTTCTGTCCTGGTGAGGGAGGCTGGTGACTTGTCTTCTCGATCCGGTGGAAACACCAGTACATTGTTGATCTAATCTAATTGAGACTGGATTTGGTAATCTTCACTTTTAATGATTCACTGTTATTATATTATTTCTAATGTTACTTCAACACTTTCAGTATGTTTGGAAGCATGGTTTGGAATTGGCTCTCTGCCATTTGTCTGAGCAGCTGGTAACCCAGACCACTCAAACTGTCTCACAGACAGCATTCACACTTGGGTCAGAGTTATTTTCTGCAGCCAAACGTTTTCCCGTCGCTTTGTATCGGAACCTTCTGAATCAGTTAATTCAAGTTCAGCTCCATTTGGGATGCAGCCATCAATGTTAGTCCCCCTCAGGAAACGGCCATTCTAATTCCGTTAGATACAATAAAACAAAAACGACAGAAGATGGAATACAAAATAGACAGGCAAGAGGCTGGAAGAACACATTAAACCAGGCCGCATCAGGAGGTGAAGACGTCGACGTTTCGGGTGTAACCCTTCTTCGGGACCAGGTGTTGAGTGTAAGGGAAGCTGCAGATATAGGGGGTAGTGGGGGCAGCGTGGTGAAGTAATCATTCTCATTTTGCGACTCTGAACATTCTGCTTGGTGCAGTTTTGGAGTGGAACTTGCACACTTGAAGGGGACACCTT
>NC_057717.1:69197298-69206743 GCF_004010195.1 Chiloscyllium plagiosum | reverse complement strand
ATTTCTGCCCTGGGAAATAGTCTCTGGCTATCGACTCTATCTATGCCTCTCATTATCTTGTATACCTCAATTAAGTCCCCTCTCCTCCTCCTTTTCTCCTATGAAAAAAGTCCGAGCTCAGTCAACCTGTCTTCATAAGATAAGCCCTCCAGTCCAGGCAGCATCCTGGTAAACCTCCTCTGAACCCTCTCCAAAGTATCCACATCTTTCCTATAATAGGGCGACCAGAACTGGACACAGTATTCCAAGTCGGTCTAACCAAGGTTTTATAGAGCTGCAACAAGATCTCACGACTCTTAAATTCAATCCCCCTGTTAATGAAAGCCAAAACACCATATGCTTTCCTAACAACCCTGTCCACTTGGGTGGCCATTTTAAGGGATCTATGTACTTGCACACCAAGATCCCTCTGTTCCTCCACACTGCCAAGAATCCTATGCTTAATCCTGTACTCATCTGTCTAATTCGACCTTCCAAAATGCATCACCTCGCATTTATCCAGGTTGAACTCCATCTTCCACCTCTCAGCCCATCTCTGCATCCTGTCAATGTCCCGCTACAGCCTACAAAAGCCGTCTATACTGTCAACGACACCTGCAACCTTTGGGTCGTCTGAAAACTTGCTGACACATCCTTCAATCCTCTCATCCAAGTCATGAATAAAAATTACAAACAGTAGAGGCCCAAGGACAGAGCCCTGTGGAACACCAATCACCACTGACTTCCAGGCAGAATATTTTCCTTCTACTACCACTCGCTGTCTTCTGTTGGCCAGCCAATTCTGTATCCAGACATCTACGTTCCCCTGTATCTCATTCCACCTGACCTTCTGAATGATCCTACCATGGGAACCTTATGAAATGCCTTGGTGAAGTCCATATACACCACAACCACAGCTCGACCCTCATCATCTTTTCGAGTCACATCCTCAAAGAACTCGATAAGGTTTGTGAGGCATGACCTGTCCCTCACAAAGCCGTGTCTACTGCATTTAATCAAGCCATGCTTTTCCAGATGGTCATAAATCATATCACTCAGAATCCTTTCGAACACCTTGCAGACGACAGACGTAAGACTGACTGGTCTGTAATTGCCGGGGATTTCCCTATTTTCTTTCTTGAAGAGAGGAATTACATTTGGCTCTCTCCAGTCCTCAGGTACAACTCCAGTGAGAGCAAGGATGCAAAGATCTTCGCAAGTGGCGAAGCAATTGCATTTCTCGTTTCCAAAAGCAGTCGAGGACAAATCTGGTCCGGGCCTGGCGACTTGTCAATCTTAATGTTTGACAAAATTTTCAGCACATCAGCTTCCTCTATCTCTATCCATTCCAGCATGCACACCTGTTCTTCAAAGGTTTTATTCACTACAAAGTTCGTTTCTGTCGTAAAGACTGAAGCAAAAAACTCATTTAGGGCTTCCCCGACCTCCTCAGATTCCACATACAAGTTCCCTATGCTGTCCGTGATCGGCCCTACTCCTTCTTTGATCATTCTCTTATTCCTCACATAAGTGTAAAATGCTTTTGTGTTCTCCCTAATCCGTTCTGCTAAGACTTTCTCGTGCCCCGTCCTGGCTCTCCTCAGACCATTTTTGAGCTCCTTCCTCGCCTGCCTGCAATCCTCTAGAGTTGAGCTTGACCCGAGCTTCTTCCAGCTTATGTAAGCTACCTTTTTCCTTTTGACGAGAAGCTCCACCGCTCTCGTCATCCAAGGTTCCTTTGTCTTACCACTTCTTGCCTGTCTCAGAGGGACATATTTATTCATCACTTGCAACACCTGTTCCTTAAACAATTTCCCCCAGTCTATAGTGCCTTTACCATGGAACAATTGCTCCCAATCCATGCTTCCTAACTCATGTCTAATCGCATCATAGTTTCCTCCTCCGCAATTAAATATCCACCCGTTTTGCCTAATCCTGTCCTTCTCCATAGCTATGTAGAATGTGAGGCAGTTGTGGTCATTATCCCCAAAATGCTCTCCCACCACAAGATCTGATACCTGCCCCGGCTCGTTTCCGAGCACCAAGTCGAGAATGGCCTCTCCCCTCGTGGGCCTATCAACGTACTGAGTTCGGAAACCCTCCTGAACACACCTTACAAAAACAGCTCCATTCAAATCTTCTACTCAAAGGAGGTTCCAACCAATATTTGTAAAGTTAAAGTCACCCATTACAACAACCCTACTACGTCCACACTTTTCCAAAATCTACCGATTTATGTTTTCTTCCATCTCCCTGCTGCTATTGGGGGGGCTGCACTAAACTCCTAACGAGGGGACTGCTCCCTTGCTGTTCCTAATTTCCACCCATACAGACTCGGTAGGCAGATCTTCCTCGACAATGGAAACTTCTGTAGCTGTGATACCCTCTCTGATTAGTAGTGCTACACCCCCTCCTCTTTCCTCCCTCACTATTCATTTTAAATGATGTGAGAAATATGGTTTAAGTGATGTGAGAAATATGGTTTCAAGGTTGCAAGTGTGCACCGGCAAGAAGGAAAGTGGTTTAAAGTGTGTCTACGCCAGCGCCAGGGGCATCATGGGTAAGGTGAGTAAACAGGCAGTATAGGTATTCAACTGGGAAGGTTCCAGAGTTTCGTTGTTTTGTAAAAACAAAGAAGATGGTAAAAGGAGGTGGGGTGGCATTGTTCGTCAAGAACAGCATTACGGTAGTACAGAAAATGGTTGAGGAATCACCTGCTGAGGAATTATTGGCTAAGGTTAGAAACAAGAAAGAAGCATTCACCCTGTTGGAGGTTTTCTATGAACCTCCGAATAGTTCCAGAGATGTAGAGGGGAGGATGGCAAAAATAATTCTGGATAGGGACGAGAGTAACAGGGCAGTTGTCATGGGAGTCTTTAACATTCCAAATATTGACTGGAAATACAATAGTTCGAAACATTAAATCGGTCAATTTTTGTTCAATGCGTGCAGGTGTGTTTACTGCCACCGTGTGTAAACAGGCCAAGAAGGTGCGACGCCAAGTTGAATTTGGTACTGGATATTAAACCTGGCCAAGTCTTAGATTTTACGGCAGGTGAGCACTTTGCTGATAGTGACCACAATTTGGTTCTGTTTATCTTTGTGATGGAAAGGGATAGCTATATATAGCAGAGCAAAAGTTATTACTGGGGTAAAGCCAATCATGACAGGATTAGGCAAGATTTAGGATGATAGAATGGGGAAGGAAACTTTAGAGAATGGCACAATTGAAATTTGTGGCTGATTCAAGGAACAGCTAATGCGTGTCCTTAATACCTATGTACTTGTCAAGCAGGAAGGAAGTGGCCGAGCGAGGGAGCAGTGGTTCATGAAAGAAGTTGAATCTTCTGAAAGAGGAAGAAGAAGGCTTATGTAAGGCTGAGACGGGGATGCTGGGTTACTGCGCTTCAGAGTTACATGATAGCCAGAAAAAACCTAAAGAGAGAGCTATGAAGAATCGGGGGGGATGGTGAGTGGGGAACTTGAGAAGTTGTTAGCAGGTAGTATCGAGAAAAACCCTCAATCTTTCTCGGCGTATATCAGGAATAAAAGAATGACCAGAGTAAGTTTAGAGCCAATCAAGGGTAGTCGTGGGAAATTATGTGTCAAGTCAGAGGAGACAGTGAAATCGCTAAATGAATAGTTTTCATCAGCATTCACACTGGAGAAGAAAAATTTTGCCAAGGAGAATACTGAGAAGCAGGCTACTAGACTGGATGGGATTGAGGTTCACAAGGAGGAGATGTTAGCAATTCTGGAAAGAGTGAAAATAGATAAGCCCACTGAGCCCATTTGGGATTTGCCCTCAGATTCTCTGAGAACAAATGGAGGAAACCACAGAGCTTTTGGTGTTGAAATTTATGTCTTCATTGTCTGCAGGAAACGTGCCAGAAGACTGAAGGATAACAAGTGTTGTCCCCGTGTACCAGAAGGGGAGTACAGAAAATGCTGGTTTTGATAGACCACTAAGCCTCACTTCTGTTATGGTAAAGTGTTAGAAAAGGTTCCAACAGACAGGATTTATAATTATCTTGAAAGGAGTCAGTTAACTCAGGAGAGTCAACACGAGTTTTTGAAATATCGGCCGTGCCTCACATACTTTATGAGTGTATTGAGAAGGTGACCAACCGGTGGATGAGGGTAAAGCGGTTGATGTGGTGTTTATGGATTTCAGGAGGGTTTTTGTAAAGTTCCACACGGTAGGCTATTGCACAAAATTTGGTGGCATTGAATTGAGTGTGATTTAGCCGTTTGGGTCAGACATCGGCTAGCTGAAAGAAGATAGAAAGTGGTGGTTGATGTGAAATGTTCTCCCTGGAATTCAGTTATTCGTGGTGTACCTCAAGTATCTGTTTTGGGTTCATTGATGTTTGTGAACGACTTGAGTAGAGTCTAAATGGCTAGGATACTAAATTTGCAGATTTAAAGTTAGTAGAGTTGTAGATAGTACAGAAGAATGTTATGGTTTACAGAGGGACCTAGATAACCTGCAGAGACGGGCTGAATGGTGGCAAATGAAAATTAATGGGGAAACGTGTGAAGTGATTTAGTTTGGATTGAGTACTAGGAATAAAAAGTACTGCAGTAATGGTAAGATTCTTGGAAGTGTCGCTGAGCAGAGAGATCTTCAAGTATTTAGACCATTGGGTTGCCTTCTCATCAAGGTGCGACATGTATCTGAAAGACGAGTTGCAGCTGAACTGGAGGGGCACATATCTCCTGTGTATGTGATTTGCTCTTGTGGTTCAGGAGGGGACTGGGAACCAGAGTTACATATCTGAGAGGGGATATTGTAGATGAGGCAGTGACACGATGTAGTGAATCTATCGGGAAGGTTTTCCATGCAATGAAACAAAGGGATCGGTTAAAGTGTGTCTGCTTCAACGCAAAGAGTGTCAGAAATAAGATTGATCAACTTATAGATTGGATCAGTACTTGGGACTCTATGTTGTGGCCATAACGGAGACATGCGTTGCACAGAGGCAGGAATGATTGCTACATGTTCCAGGATTTAGAACTTTTAAAAAGAACACGGAGAGTGGAAAAAGTGGAGAGGGTGTAGCATTGCTAATCAGTGAATACGTCACAGCTACTGAAATGAAGATTGTCGAGGAAGGCTTATCAACTGAGTGAGTATGGGTGGAAGTTAGGAACAGCAAATGAGCAGCTACCTCATTTTTTTGTAGACCCCCAACTTTCAGGAGGGAGATCAAAGAACTCAAAGGCCGGCAGATGTTGGAAAAATGCAGATGGAGCAGGGTTGTTGTTATGGGCAACTTCAACTTTCCCAATATTGACTGGAACCTCCTTCATTCAGATGGTTTGACTGGAGCCGTTTATTATCTGTGTTCCAGAGGGTTTCCTTACTCAGTATATAGACAGGCCGACAAGGGGAGAGGCTATTTTGGATTTGGTACACGGCAATGAGCAATGGAGAAGACTTTGATGACAGTGATCACAACTGCCTCAGATTTACCATAGCCACGCAAGGGAAAAGGAACTGTTACCATGGGAAGGTATTTATTTGGGGAAAAGGCAATTATGACGCTATCAGACAGGAGTTGGGAAAAGGCAATTATGACGCTATCAGACAGGAGTTGGAAAATGCAGATTGTGTGCAATTGTTCCACAGAAAGGGCACAACAGACATGTGGAGAAATTTTAAGGTGCAGTTGGTGCGAGTGATGCATAAATTTATTCCTCTGAAACAGGCAAGAAAGAGTAAGATTAAGGAGCCTTGAATGACGAGAACAAAGGTGATTCTCATCAAAAGAAAGAAGGCACCTTCCGTAAGGTGGAGGAAGCAAGGATCTAGCACAGCTTCAGAGGATTACAAGCTGTATAAAAGAGCTCAGAAATGGAATGAGGAGAGCTGGGGTGAGTAGGCATGGAAAAGGCTCATCCGTCAGGAATACAAGAAGGATCAAGGAGAAGGTGGGGCCGGTCAGGTATAGCATGGCGAACTTGTGTGCGTGGTGTCTGATCTGATAGGGGAAGCCCTACATGAGTTTTTTTGCTTCAGTTTTCACGAATGAAAGGGGCCTTAATGAGAACTTTGAGGCGCTGGGAAATAGACTTGGAGGAAGTTGATGTGCTGGAAATTTTGGCAAACATTGAGAGTAATAAGCCTCCAGGGCCAGACCAGATTTCTCCTCGGTTGATCTGGGAAGAGAAACAAGAGGTTGCTTACCTGCTGACGAAGACCTTTTCTTCCTCACTCTCCACGGGAGTCATACCAGAGCATTGGAGGGATGCGCTTGTTGTTCCTCTTCTCAAGATGGGTAATGGACAAATCTCTGGCCATTACAGAACAGTCAGTCTTATGTCTGTGGTCAGCAAGACTTTAGATTAGATTAGATTACTTACAGTGTGGAAACAGGCCCTTCGGCCCAACAAGTCCACACCGATCCGCCGAAGCGGATACCACCCAGACCCATACTCCTACGTTTACCCATTCACCTAACGCTACGGGTAATTTAGCATGGCCAATTCACCTAACCTGCACACTTTTGGATTGTGGGAGGAAACCGGAGCCCCGGGAGTAAACCCACGCAGACACGGGGAGAATGTGCAAACTCCACACAGAGAGTCGCCTGAGGCGGGAGTTGAACCCAGGTCTCTGGCGCTGTGAGGCAGCAGTGCTAAACACTGTGCCACCGTGCTGTCCACTTCAGAGATAATTTTGAGGGATAGGATTTATGATTATTTGATTAATCTAAATAATTATTATGATTATTTAGATTCATTCTCTGACTGAATCCTTCAGTGTTTTCACCCGCCACCAACTCCATGCAATGGCGTGGGAAGGCCAGCAGAGAGGGAATTTTGTTGCACCGTTTCGAATCTGCTCCCGGGGACAGACAATTTCTGATTAGACCACATTGGAGTAGCAGCCCATTGGAACTGACCAGCTTGACGTTGAAAAATACGGAGCTAAGTCATTTGTTATCATTCCTTTGGTGGTTGGGTTCTGGTAACGATTTGTGATAGCATGCTGCAACTTCACACGTCGAAACAGTTCATATGTTGCTCTGTGTGAGTTTGTTGAATTGTTACTGAACAGTGAGGTCATGTATTTAATAGTGAAACATTTTCTGTTTAACCATTCTGTTTCGTTTCATTAGAACCCACTGAATAATGTAATTTTGATGGAAGGTGACAGACGGTTCTAAGCTGAAAGAATTACCCAGAAATAAATTCTATTTTCCTGGCCAATTCATTTACGTTGTGCTACAATAGGGAATCCGCATGTTCTCAGCTCATCGCTTATTGGTATAAAGACACTCTGTCAGGAGTGTGATGGAATACTTTCCACTTGCGTGGATGGGTCTAGCTCCAACAAACATTCAAGACGCTCGATACCATCCAGGACAAAGTAAGCCGCTTCTTTCACACCACATCCACAAGCATCAAATGCCTCCACAACCAATGCTCAGGAGGAGCGGTGCGTACTATCTATAAGGTGCATGGTAGAGGTTCATCAAAAATCCTCAGACAGCAGCTGACCACTTCCATCCAGAAGTACAAGGCCAATAGATACATGGGAACACCACCCCAGCAAGTTCCCCTCCAAGTTTCTCACATTCCTGATTTGCAAATATAGAACGGTTTGTTTCGAAAAATTGGGTTGAATTCCCTGACTACCCTCCCTTGTAATTATGTGGGTTGACATATAGCACATGCACAGCAGCAGTTCAAGAAGGCAGCTCACAAACAATTTCCCCCAGGGGAGCTAGGGAAGGGTAATAAAAACTAACCCAGCCAGCGATGCCCATATTCCATGAGTGAACTTTTAAAACTCATTTATCCGTCGGGAAACAAAATGACCCTCCTGTGCGTTTAACACGAATGGTAGTAAAGGGGTTAAAACCGTATCAAGCCAATCGAATGCCACCCACCAAGTCTTAGTATAGTAGCTTGACTTTGTTTTACAGTAGAATGGCACATTATTGATAATCCACCGAGGCTCAATTGTAAAATAGATGGGGGTATTTGTCAAAAAGAACAGGGTGCATGTTGTTGTTAGAACCACAGTCGCAGTTTTCTCAGTGCAATATTTTGTTCTCAGCTACTGACAACAAATCTGTCAAAGGAGAAAGTGACGGTGAACCAGACAGAACAATCGGTAGCAGCAAACGTTAAGAGCCGAGCAACACTACACACAGGAGGGATGGCCAAAAAACAGAGTGGGTAATAATAATAGGTAAATCTCCTCAGTATAACACCAGAGATAATGACCATCAGATCGGCAACTGCCATAAGCACCAGGTAACGAGTAGTGGAACGAGAAACTCCGCAATTTCATAGGGAAAGGATAGCAATCACCAGCGAATTAACTGTGGAAGACAAATGGGAAAAGAAACAATGAATGATTGATTAGAAACTACTTCGCCTGTTCCAAAGAAAAGCAGTAAGATTTTACCACCGAAACCAGTGCACTGTGTGAGTGGAAGTGCTTGGTGTTGAGTGGGTTTGAAGTCTAAGACTTTTGGAGCCACCTCAGATGGTCCTCCAGCCCAGTCGTTTCAGAGATTATGGAGTTTTGACAGAAGCTGAGCGCATGCTAGGCGAGCAAAAGGAATTCCAAGTAACTATTTGAATGGTTGGAGTAGACTCTTTAAGTTATCAGCTCCAACTCTGACAAGAGGAGAACCCCAGCTCACTCATAGGGCTGGTGATTGGACTGTCAATAAAGCAATCTCAAGCCTCCTTTGATTGGTTTATTTTCCACTCTTAGCACTGAATGAAATTCTGATCAGAGTCACATCAGGATCAGGAAAAAATGATTATCAAAAACTGCACAAGATTTCAATCAAGACACACAGGACAACATTCCTCAGCATGCACGGGCTGGTTAAGGACAATTTGTGCGTGTTAGGACTGCTGATATATTTACACTGTAAATCTACACATATGTACATGATAAGTATCTCAACATGCAGGGAGGAGGAGGGATATCTCCCAAGACTGGAATTACTTGATCAAAGACAGTGAGGAAGAAAGATTTTCCCGAAGATATGTTAGCTAGATAAAGCTTTACAAACTACAGTGCGGCACATATCGTTCGATTCCTTTACTTACAGAAAAAAATGGCATCCGATTTAAAGTTCAAAACTGATCACGCATCAACTGCCGTTTGCGGAAGAGAGTTCCAAACCTTTCCCATCGTTAGTGCTTCATAACATCTCTCCTTATCTTTCTCTCCCCAATATTCATATTGTGCTCCTTAATTCTAGAACCTACCAGAAATGGAAATAGCTAATCTTTCCTCTCTTTTGCCATTAATATTTTGAATGATTTCGCTCAGATCATCCCTTAAACTTCAAAATTCGAGCGAAATCAGGCTTCATTTTTACAACAAAAGCAGAAATTTCAGAGTGGGTCTGACAACATCTATATGAGAGAAAGCTGAGTTAATGTTTCCAGTCCAGTGACCCTTCTTCAGAACTAACCTGCCTGATCGCTC
>NC_057717.1:69193410-69196685 GCF_004010195.1 Chiloscyllium plagiosum | reverse complement strand
CAAGCTCCTTGTTTGAAACTCTGAGCTGATGCATTCCCTGAAATGCTGCCTTATTACTGTGTGGAAGCTCCTTGGGGAGATCGAAGTTACACATTGACTCTATTTCGCAGCATTTTTTTGCTGTTTTCCAATTTTCTGTCAATGAACAATTTAATTACAATAACAAGCTTAATGCCAATTGTCAAGGAATGTTATTGCTCAGAACATCATAATGAAATAAGAAAAACACAGAGTCTGCAATTTTACAGCAATAACACTGTCAATGAACAATTTAATTACAATAACAAGCTTAATGCCAATTGTCAAGGAATGTTATTGCTCAGTACATCATAATGAAATAAGAAAAACACAGAGTCTGCAATTTTACAGCAATAACACTGTCCACACAAACACCATGAGTTCCATCCTTAGATTAGAAACTATTTCAACCAATGCTACATCAAGATAGTTTATTCTAAGTGTGAAAATATTTTTCAGAACTGTTCTCCTTTACTCTTGTCTTAGACGTCAGGCCCGCTGGTCTATAGTTCCCTGGTTTGTACTTAACACCATACTAAAATAGTGACACGACGTTTGCCAACCTTCAGTCTTCCAGCATCTCACCTATGACTATCGATGATATAACTATCTCAGCAAGGGGCCCAGCAATCACTTCCGTAGCTTCCCACAGAGTTCTAGGGTACACCTGATCAGGACCTGGAGGTTTATCCACTTTTATATGTGTGAAGACATCCAGCACTTCCTCCTCTGTCATATGGACATTTTTCAAGGTGTCCCCATGTATTTCCCCCCATTCTATATCTTCCATGTCCTTTTCCACAGTAAACACTGATGCAAAACACTAGTTTATTATTTCCTCCATCGCCAGCAACGCCACACAATGGCGGCCTTGTTAATATTTGAGGGGCCCTATTGCAGAACATAGAACATAGAACAATATAACGCAGAACAGGCCTTTCGGCCCTCGATGTTGCGCCGACCTATGAACTATTCTCACCTCATCTCTCAACACTATTATATCATCATCCATGTGCTTATCCAAGGATTGTTTCAATCTCTCAAATGTGGCTGAGTTAACTACATTGGCAGGTAGGGCATTCCATGCACTTACCACTCTCTATTTAATGAACCTGCATCTGACATGATCTTAAATCTATCAGCCTTCAATTTGTAGTTGTGCCCCCTCATACAAACTGACGTCATCATCCTCGGAAAAAGGCTTTCACTGTCTACCCTATCTAACCCTCTGATCCTCTTTTACGTCTGTATCAAATCCCCCTTAGCCTTCTTCTTTCCAATGAG
This sequence comes from Chiloscyllium plagiosum, assembly GCF_004010195.1. Lineage (NCBI taxonomy): Eukaryota > Metazoa > Chordata > Chondrichthyes > Orectolobiformes > Hemiscylliidae > Chiloscyllium > Chiloscyllium plagiosum. The sequence continues at coordinate 69,195,383 of NC_057717.1, read as the reverse complement.
AACAGCCCCAAATCTCTCAGGCAACATACTGGTAAATCCCCTCCACAACGTTTCCAATGCTTCCACATTACCTTTCCAAACGCACATACTCGATATCCAACATTGTCCACAAATTCCAGACACATGCAATTTCAATCGCAATGCCACCAGCCCAGCTACAGCTTGTCGTGTGGACAAATATCGTCTAGAGAACCGTACCTTCAACGATCGCACATTGTGCTCCTTGGTACTTACAGACCTTTGGATTCATGGTTATATGCTGCTGAGCAACTGCGACGACCCTTATGCCAAATGCATTTGGATTGTAATCTAACAGTGGGATTCTTTTCGCTCCCGAATGACACAGTTGCTTTGGTGTCAGCAACTGCTCAGAACTCAGTTACGCGTTTTGTTCAATGGCTCATGTTGCTTATGCAATCTTCGCCCGACAGCACATTCAGCAAGTTATCACGCCTTCCTGCAGCGTTTTTCAGCGACAGATCAGCTGCTAAGATGATTGCTTCAGACAGCGCTACATACTACATTTGAAAGTGGAAAAGATGGAAACATTTATGGGCTGAATAGCCTGTCACTATTTTACCGGGCGCGTCAGAGGCTGGGAGCTGATCTTTCACAGGTTTTTCAATCATGAGGGGCATGCATAGGGTGAATAGACCTATCGCTCAGGTGGGGCAGTGCAGAAATAAAGGGTATAGATCTGGTGTGGGAGGGTGAAAGTTTGAAAGGCAGTGAGGGGCAACGGCTTCACGCAGAGTGTGGTGCTGGTTTGGAATAAGTTGCCAGATGAGTTGTTGGCGGCTGGTACAATTCTAATACTTCTAAGGAATCTGGACGTGTATTTGAAGAGCAAGGGTTGAGAGAGAAATGGGTCAAGTGCTTGCAATCGCGGCAGGATCGGTTTCGGAGATCTGTTGGACATGGACGAGTTGGACTGAAGTCTGTGTTGTCCGTGCTGTCCATATCTAATGGCTCTATGATATTGCTGCACACTTTGCTAACAGGGTGAGAGGGTTATATGATAACTCCAATTTTGATGCCTGAGAGTTGAGCAAGCGAACTCATTCCTCGAGAAGACGTGTGAAACGTTTTGATAGAGATCCAGCAAAATAAGATGAACACATTTTTGATTTGATTTGAAACCTGCACTCTGTTTCTCGTCCGAGGCTGTGCCCGCTCTGCTTCATACTGCATACATTTCATGTTTTGCATTTGGATTCTCCTTAACTCTGTTTGCCAAATCTCGCTCATGCCCCCTTTTTGCCCTCCTGATTTCTTTCTTAAGTGTGCTCCTATTGCCTTTGTTCTCTTCCAAGGATTAATTCGATCTATCTTGTCTATACCTGACAGATGCTACCTTCGCATTGTTAACCAAATCCACGATTTATTTACTCATCCAGCATTCCCTTCACCTACCAATCTTTCCTCCCAACCTGACAGGTATATGCTGTCTCTGCATTCTCGTTATCTCCTTATCTCATTTCTGAAGGCTTCCCATTTTCCAGCCATCCTTTCACCTGTGAATATCTGCCCCAAGCAGCTTTTGAACGTGTGTGCCCAATATCATCATAATTAGTCTTCCTCCAGTTTAGAACTTCAACTTTTAGATCTGGTCTACCGTTTTCCGTTTACCGTATTATAACTAATAATATTATGATTGCTGGCCCCAAAGTGCTCCCCCACTGACAGCCCAGTCGTTTGCCCTGCCTTATTTCCGAACTTTCGGTCAAGTTTTGCACCTTCTGTAATACGTGCACCCACATAGTTAATCAGAACATTTTCATAATACATACTTAAGAAATTCCACTCCATTTAAACCCTTAACACTATGGCAGTCCCAGTCTATGTTTGGAAATCCCCTACCATAACCATCCTAATATTCTTACAGATAACTGATAACTCTTTAAAAATCTGTTTCTCAATTTACCTCTGTCAATCAGGGTCTCTGTGGTACTCAGTGCTATTCTCTGTGTCAG
>NC_057717.1:69174358-69192910 GCF_004010195.1 Chiloscyllium plagiosum | reverse complement strand
ACGAAGAGATCTGCGCTTTTCCGTCCCAAAATTACGCAGAGGAATCTGGAAATCGTCTCACCCTAATCAGAGGCTTATGTGTATTAGGATTTAACAATATTGGCTATCTGTCTGATGTTTTATAATATTGTGCATAACTAAGCCTAAAACAGATTGTCGTAAGATTTCCAATAAGATGAAAAAAAGATGAGAGATTAATGTAAGTTAGAAAGAAAATAGCGTCGAGCACATGCAGGCACAGAAATTGATCAGGAAGAAGTCAGTACAGGTATGGATCTGGGTGGAGCGAGCATGATCGGTAACACATTAGGTTAGATCAAAGGATGAAGAGATCACACAGACAGAGTGAAGAAAGACACAGGAGGAAGCAACTGCTGGTTTGAAAGGAGACTGTGTTTTGCACAGTTGAGATGCAGATGCAAAATGGCAATTGGGAGTGTCTGAGAGAGAGTGACAGCGAGGGATGGAGAGTAAATGACAGGGATAGAAAGAGATGAAAAGGTATTGAGATTGATGGGAGAAACTGTGAAACTAACAGACCACGCACAGTAAATCACGGGAGAAGCTGTGATTTTTTTTTTGTTTCTTGACAGAATCCTGTCTTATTGAGTGATATTGCAATTTGGCCTTACTTTCTACAACTATGTTCCTTTCAGTATGACAGTCTCTTCCATAAACCTGTTACCATTCCAAAATCTAAACCGCATTTGTGTCCAATGTCGGATGAATTCTTCATGACACAGGATTTGAAACTGAACATAAAGAGGCCTTTCCCACAGAAACCGAAAACAGCCCAAGACTGATGGGCTGGAAAGCAATTTAATTCTATAAAAATCGGCCGTGTGGAATTAATAAACTTGGTTTGCACCCTTTGCTTACCTGCCACTAACTTCAAAGGCCATAGTGATTAATGATTGATACGGCTCTTGAACCATTTACTGTTAGTTTAGTTAAAGAAGCACGGGTGCACTTTAATCCTTCACAGATTGCAGACAGTGTGGAAACAGGCCATTTAGTCAAAACGTCCACAGCGACCCTCCGAAGAGTAACCAGTTCCCTAGTCTATTACTCTCGCTTTACTCCTGACTTTTGAACTAACCTACATACCCTTAAACTATGTGCAATTTATCATTTCAAATTCAATTTACCAGCATATCGTTGGATTAATGAGGAAACCGGAGCTCCTGGAGGAAATGCGCACACACAGGGAGAATTCTTCTTTCTATTATTGTTTTAAATGGAATCCCTAACGTGTGGAAACAGGCCACTTGGCCCAACATGTCCACATTGATCCTTCGAGGAGTACCCCATTCAGATCCAACCGCTGGCCCGATTACTCTGAATTTCGCCTCAGGATGCACCTGAATTACACATCCCTGAACATTATGGACATTTTCGCTTGGCCAATTCACCTGACGTGCACATCTTCGGAATGTGGGAGGAAAAACACTCACGTGCAACCTCCACACAGGCTGTCGCCCGAGGCTGCAACTGAACGTGGTTCTCTGGTACTGTGAGGTCGCAGTGCTCACAGCTTAGCCATCAGGCCACCGAGCTTTGATTGCGTTGAAATATAAGCAAATGTGGCAGAATTGTGGGAGCACCACAAATATCGTAATCTCAGCGTCTCTGTACGGACTTCGATTCTAATCCATTCATAATAGGTACATTTGAATTTAATGATTAAATAGACTCACATAATTGGCAAATTTTCTCCCTTGTTTCATTTCATGGAGGAAATCAGTCGGCCTACGTGCGACATCAGAAGAGACAGACAAACGGCAGATGCTGAAATCCAAGGCAGACAAGCAGGAGGCTTGGAAAACAAAGGAAGTCAGGTAGCATCAGAAGGTGAAGATATCAACGTTTTGGGTGTAACCTTCCTTCAGTCGTTGGGCTGGGTGTAAATGGATCCGCAGATTAAGCGGGGTAGTGGGGGTTGAGGATGGCAGTGTGTTGTGTTCAGGACAGGTGAAATAAAATAGAGGGCACGGCCTGGTTGGTTGATAGGAACAATACATTTGTTTATTTCTGGAGGAAATGCTTGATAAGAGGAATGGAAGATGGGGAGGGGGAGGGGCTGGGAATGCTGCTAGGGGATAGGAAAGGAAGCTATTTGAAGTTAGAGAACTCAATGCTGCGTGTCCGGGTTACATTGTCAACAAGCAGAGGACGAGGTGCCATTTCCCACAACCTGCAGTCAGATTCGCTGTGACAAAGAAAGAGGCTTAGGATGGTCATGTTGGAAAATGATTAGGAAAGGGAATTACAACAGACAACGACTTGGAGGTCAGGTCGGCTCCAGCAGACCAGGCTGAGATGCTGAGTGAAACGTGGACTCAATTTACGCTTGCTCTCATTGATGACGAGTAGACCTCATCGGGACCACTGGATACAGTAAACTAGTTTGCAGGAGGGGCAGGTGAACATCAGTTTCACCTGGAAAGGTTGTTTGTGGCCCGGGATGGAGGTGAGTGAGTGGTGGTGCGCCAATACGTTTTGCATGCCTTTCAGTCGTATGGGAATGTTTACACGACAATGTCCCCAAACATTTGAGGAATGGAACGATACTTGACGTACTCAGGAGAGGTGGTGAGAGCAAGGTATTCTTAATGTTGTGGTCTAATTAGAGTTGTCAGAAGGGTTTAAGAATGATTGGTTGAATATAGAGACTTGTCAGCTGTTGGGTGAGCACAAGGTTGAACCTAACTTTACTGTGTGTAAAGGGGTTTTGAGAGCAATGCAATGGGGAATGAAGGAGGTGCGCCCGTGTGCTCTCTGGATGACAGGACAGAGCAACATGTTTACCAAAATGGATGGACATCTGTGATGCTTGAGAGTGGAATGTCTCCTCATCCACGCAGCTTCGGTATAGGCTGAAGAATTGCGTTAAAGCTGTGGACTGCTTGACGGTTATTGGCAGGGAAAAGTTGTCAGTCAGGCAGCGATGAGAGTCTGTGGGTTTTCTTACACTCATCCGCCTGGAGATTGCACCCGAGATAGAAACGGAGATGTTAAGGCAGGGGAGGATGATGTTCAGGATGGTCCAAGTGTGACTCCTGCAATGTGCCTCATTGTTAACTGACCTGATGCAGTTGTAGGTGAGTGATAAAATACTGCATATTATACTATTCAATGCATGAACTATTAATAGAACATTTCCATTTTTGCTTCAAGTATTTAGAACAACTAATTCAGCCAAGCTGTCTTCACTTGCGTTTCATAACCGTTGCTCTCTCGAGAAATCCAATGTTCGTTTCAAAGTCAAAAGCCACACAACACCAAGTTATAATTCAACAGGTTTATTTGGACGCACTATCTTTCTGAGCGCTGCTCATTCATCAGGTCTTTGCGGAGTTCCAAACGTCTTACAAAATATTAATTCAGTTCTCACATTTCTCATGCATTCTGCCTTGGCAGAACGCAGTCTCCCCTTCTATCTAACATGTTGAAAGGAATATTTTTCCGTCAGACTTCACCAGCTTTCAAACTGGTGCCAAATCCGAACTTGCACCATTGGATAATCTGATTGACAAAACATTTTGCCATTTGCATTGCATTCTGCATTTTACTTCGGCAATTCAAGTGGATCCCATGCAATTTTAAAAATCAAATTACAGTACTGAGTAAATAAATTATTTTTATCAAAGCAAATTGGACAGAAACAGAGAGAAAAAATATCATCGTCCATAATAGAAATGGCGAAACACGATTAAAAAAGTCATCCTAGAAATGTTAATTGCGACTTTGAATCTGCTTACGATCCAAGTATATTTTGTCTCTTTCCTTAAACCTCAGTTTAATCTTTTTCCTGTCCCGCTGAAAGTGTGCTTTGATAGTGTCGAATAGCCTGATTTATATAACATTTAATCTCTACCTGACTTCACTGCACCTGACTTCGGCCATTCAAATGGATCACGAGCTTTTCTTCCTCATTTCCGGTATTAAGTAAATCAATGAGCAGTGCTTTCCCATTTCCACCAAAGGAAATTGAACAGAAATACAGAACAAAATTTTACTTTCCTCATTGAAGGTGCAGAATTTCTTCTAGACATGTTAATTGCGTCGTTGTCTTTGTATCTGATAAGAAAGCTCTGAGATTATTTTTAAGACTCCTTCAGTTCACCACATTTCAGTTGTCATCCTTTCTCCAGCAGCAAATGTTGTTTCTTCAAAAGCATCCTTCACAATCGCCTGGTCGTTCTCACGGGAGTTATATTGTGGTGGATAGCTGCAATGTATTTCCGAGATTCATCCCTGCTCATCACACCTGTTTGTTCTCTCATGGCCACTTTGTTTGCAGCCCCCGTTGTTTCACTGGCTCACTGTGGTTTGCCCCTCTGATTTATTTTTCTGGGCATTTGCTGTGAAAAGCTTAAAACAAAGCTCTGCACTGAAAAAAATAAAGCAGTGATTTTGGTTCTAACAACAGTGAGCGTACTGGGCTGTTTGGAACCTCTTCCCCGAAGCTTCACACAAGAATCTCGATTTATGATTGGTATTATTCCTTGGAAATGCAGTTTGAAACACAAACTTGTTGGTTACACGTCATGGACCGCATTTATCATGTTTCATTGTTCCCGTCCGCTCTTGTTCTGCTGCTTACTACATTCGCAATGTAGTGACTACTACAGAATGACATGGGCACCAGGACTGCACCACTGGAGAAAATGACAAAGACCGAGAAATGCTAAAGGGAAGGAGATACCTTATTTTACTCTTTAGTATATCTGAATCTTTCATGCTTTCATTGGCTACTCGGCTTGTTTATGATATGTATGTGCGAATTGAAAGCATTTAGTTTTATCCCTCTGATTCAGATCACCGAATGATAACAGTACGTGTATCTGCCATGATACAGCTCATCAGCATTTGTGCCAACATTTTCCATTGCACTGTAACACAGCAACAATTCGGAAATGAGCTCAATTATACTCTGAAGTATCTATGCAAATGCATTGTAAAATTAGTAATAGCTTCTGACCGTTTACAGCGAGTGTGGACTTGCCCCTGGCTCAAATATCCTGACTACAACACTGGAACAATGTCGAAGACAGAGTAATCCTCAATGTGCAAGCAAGTTTACATATCACCGCAGTCATCAGCTGGGGTATTGTCTTATTGAGTGACAAGTATGAGGCGGTGAATTCCTTGAATGGACAAGTTATGAGGTGAAACCTGCGGTGTGAATGCGGCATTTAGTGTGTCGTCCATTCGGCTCTGCGTTGTTTCCTTAATTCTTTTTGTTGTTTTTGTAGTTAAAAATGTGCATACATAAGCAATGCGTTAAATATTTATCTCGATACACAATGAGCCTGTTCCTCTTTAGTCACTTTCGACTTGATTTTTTTTATTCGTATCCCGGAATGCAGACACAATTACATGAGGCAGAGCTGCATTTGGGGATTCGAGAACAACGGGATTCTGTCTGAAGAGGTATGCAAGGGACTGATAATATCGGTTGATTTTAAGAATGAGGATGCGCTGGAAAATGTTTCAACATGATAATGCATAAATCCCTTGGGGAGACGGGTCATATCTAGGGTTTTCACGAGAAGGGAGAGAAGACATTACTGTTTCGGCTATGATCTTTTCAGTCCACTTGAGCAGTGGCTCGCGCCACTCTCTGCTGACACAGAAAGAGTTCACTCAACCCATAATATCTGTCCTGGTTGAAAAAGGTATTATCAAGCTTTTCCTACTGTTCAGATCCTAGTCCATAGCATTGTTAGCAAGTACCTATCAGCATTATTGCAATGTGGTGAGAATTTCTGTCTTTCTCGCTTCTTCCGATTCCAACACCCTTACGTCATAAACATTCTCTTCAACTTCCCACTGATCCATTCCATCACTTACATTAAATCTATCTCTTATTTCTACTGCTAACTGAAATAGGTCACTCCCATCCATTTTATTCAGGCCGCTTATAATTTCATACATATTGATTCAGCCTCACTCCAGCTCCCAAGTTATGAGCAGGAGTGGGGTTCAACTGAATTTTAAAAGGCAAACAAAGCAACAAGCAGGCCTATTGAACTCACATCCAAAAACATGACCTGTCTGTATCTAATGAGCCTCCTGTGACCCATTAAAACTAAATGCTTTTTGAGAGATGAGAAAGCCAATTCAATCTTTCCTGGCAACATCCTTGTAAATCTCAGTTGTGTCCCATTGGGTGCAATCATATTCTCCCTGTAATTCAGTGGCCAGAACTGTACACAGTATTCTAATTGTGACCTAACAGTTCGACAGAACAATTTTACCACAAGATCCTTGTGTCTTATATTGTGTCTTTAGAATTAATGTAAAAAGTCCCATCTGTTTCCTAACAATTTGTTCTGTCAATTTTGAGCATCAACAGCCATGGAATCCAGAATCTCTCCCTCCACACTTCTCATAATCCTGCAACTTGTTGTCAATTCTCTTGCCTTCTAACCTTTCTCATTTATTACAGCAGACTTCTCTGGACTGCATTCTATTTTCTGAACAGCTGACTGCTCCAATGATATCTTCCTACCATTCACATCTTTCTTCTTCATTCTTAACCTCTGTTTGCATCACGCTGAGATTTGCAATACATCACTTTAACTCACTAGAATGTAACGCCTGAAGCCAACAATCTCTGCAGATTGGTTTTACAGTCTTTCTGTGTTTTCCTCCTACAAATTCCATCCATTGCTGTTCTAAACAGCTTAAGTTTAACCTTAGCATTGACCTTGACCTTCCTTTGGTAGATCCGTTTTATCTGATTGGATGTAACAGCAGTCAAAAACTCCAATCCATGGAGAAATTGCTTGTCAACTTGTTAAAAAGATACTTTTGCCACATCGATCTTTCACTCAGAAGCTTAAACAATCAGATTCTGATACAAAATTAGAATATGAGGCTTACAATGATTTTTTTAAAATAACTGACCTTCGGTAATAGCTTATGTGTGACTAAATTAAAGGCATTTTAATGATGATCATTTTTCTTAATACCTCAGGCAAAATCCTTCAATTGCAGCATCTGATTGACAATCTTATTTAATAGAGATGTACTAGGTAGGCTTGTTAGGTATTTTAATTAACCGATCTGCTCAACCAAGATTTGTATTTCCTTTATTTATTATCTAATTGCTTCCTGAACAGAGCTTTCTCATCCCCCCAAAAATATTCAATTTTAACTGGTCACAGGAGGCTCATTAGATGCAGGAGATTCATATTTTTGTAGGTGGGTTCAATAGGTCTGCCTGTTGTTTTGTTCCATTTTAAAATTCTGTTGAATCACACACTCTGCCTGCAAGTAGAGAGTGGCCATTCAAATTGTCAGTTCCAGCACCTTGTTTGAAGCTGATGGTTTGTCTGGTTTGTGTTCCTATTTACCAAACTTTGATTTGTTGGTTAGATAACACTGATTGGCTTGCTATGCCATTACAGAAATCATTTTAAGGGTCCATGTCACAGCAGAAGGAGAGGTGAATGGAAATGTTTTACTGTTATCCTCTTCTGCCTGTAACATAGGGGATTTTTAATGTTTCTTAGTTTTATTTATTTCCTGTTTTGAAATATATAGTATTGTGTTTTTAACACACAGATTAGAAATGGAAGCAATTAGTTTGGCCTTTCACACCTAGTCTGCCATTTAACAGATCAATGCTGATCTATTTGTGTTCCATATGCCACATTCCAATCTATTTCCTGTTTAATGATCTATGGGAAATACTTTAATTTTAAAATAAAGTAGGGTTTATTTATACATTCAAAGTCCAGAAGTAATAGTTGTTCTGACATTCACTCATGCACATAGCAACATTATGATGTCCACGTGAAATGGCAAAAGCATACCTGGCTATGGACCAAGTTCCAAGTTCCATACCTGGCTATGGTTCCAGTTTTTGGATAACTGGGGTTCTTTCTGGGGACGGTGGGACCTCTATAAACAGGATGGTCTACACCTGAACCTGAGGGGAACCAGTATCCTTGGGGGGAGGTTTGCTAGTGCTCTTGGGGGGGTTTAAACTAACTCGGCAGGGGCATGGGAACCGAGATTGTAGCTTCAGGGTGCAGGGCCTGGAGTGTAGGGAGGTGAGGAACATGGCATCAATTTCCAAGGAGGGTGCCTGTAAACAGGGAAGTGGCTTGAAGTGTGTATACTTCAATGCAAGAAGTATACGAAATAAGGTAGGTGAACTTGCAGGGTGGGTTGTGACCTGGGATTTCGATGTTGTGGCTATTACGGATACATGGGTAGAACAGGGACAGAATTGGCTGTTGCAGGTTTTAGGATTTAAATGTTTTAGTAGGGTCAGAGGTGGGGGTAAAAGAGGGGGAGGTGTGGCATTGCTTGTCAAAGATAGTATTACAGCGGTGAACTGGACGATGGATGAATACTCTTCATGTGAGGTAGTTTGGGATGAGGTTAGGAATAGGAAAGGTGAGGTCACCCTGATAGGAGTTTTCTACAGGCCTCCTAATAGTCCTAGACATGTAGAAGAAAGGATTGCGAGGATGATACAGGAAAAGAGTGAAAGTAATAGGGTGGTTGTTATGGGGGACTTTAACTTTCCAGATATTGACTGGGAAAGCGATAGCTCGAGTTCGTTAGATGGGTCGGTGTTTGTCCAATGTGTGCAGGGGGGTTTCCTGACACAATATGTAGACAAGCCAACAAGCGGTGAGGCCATACTGGATTTGGCTCTGGGTAACGAACCAGGCCAGGTGTTAGAATTGGAGGTAGGTGGGCACTTTGGGGACAGTGACCACAATTCGGTGACTTTTACTCTAGTGATGGAGAGGGATAAGTGTGCTCTGCAGGGCAAGAGTAATAGCTGGGGGCAGGGAAATTATGATGCGGTGAGGTACGACCTAGGATGCGTGGCTTGGAAAAGTAGGCTTCCAGGCATGGGCACAATTGATATGTGGAGCTTGTTCAAGGAGCAATTATTGAGTGTCCCTGTCAGGCAGGGAGGAAAGGGTCGTGTGAGGGAGCCGTGGTTTAATAAGGAATTGGAATCCCTTGTTAAATGGAAGAGGGCGGCCTCTGTAAAGATGAGGCATGAAGGTTCAATTGGGGAAACCCTAAGGCTTTCTATAGGTATGTCAGGAATAAAAGAATGACTAGGGTAGGAATAGGTCCAGTCAAGGATAGTAGTGGGAAGTTGCGTGTGGAGGCTGAAGAGATTGGGGAGACACTGAATGAATACTTTTCGTCAGTATTCAATCAGGAACAGGATATTGTTGTCAATGTGAGTACTGAGTTACAATTAAGTAGAATGGATGGCTTTGAGGTATGTAGAGAAGAGGTGTTGGAAATCCTGGAAAAGGTGAAAATAGATAAGTCCCCTGGGCCTGATGGCATTTATCCTAGGATTCTCTGGGAAGCAAGGGAGGAGATTGCAGAGCCATTGGCCTTGATTTTTATGTCCTCGTTGTCTACAGTAGTAGTGCCAGAAGATTGGAGGCTAGAAATGTGGTTCCCTTGTTCAAGAAGCTGAGTAGGGATAACCCTAGTAACTATATGCCGGTGAGTCTCACTTCTGTTGTGTGCAAAGTCTTAGAGAGAATTGTAAGGGATAGGATTTATGAACATCTGGATAGGAATAATGTGATCAAGGATAGTCAGCATAGTTTTGTGAAGGGCAGGTCGTGCCTCACAAACCTTATTGAATTCTTTGAGAAGGTGACTAAGGAGGTGGATGAGAGTAAAGCGGGAGATGTGGTGTATATGGATTTTAGTAAGGCTTTTGATAAGGTTCCCCATTGTCGGCTACTGCAAAAAATACGGAGGCATGGCATTGAGGGTGATTTGGAGGTTTGGATTAGGAATTGGCTGGCTGGAAGAAGACCGAGGGTAGTAGTTGATGGTAAAGGTTCATCTTGGAGTCCAGTTACTAGCGGTGTTCCTCAAGGAGTTGTTTTGGGACCATTGCTGTTTGTCATTTTTATAGATTTCCTGGGGGAGGGGATAGAAGGTTGGGTGAGCAAGTTTGTGGATGATACGAAAGTCGGTGGAGTTGTTGACAGTGAGGAAGGATGTGTCAGGTTACAGCGGGATATAGATAAGCTGCAGAGCTGGGCAGAAAGGTGGCAAATGGAGTTCAATGTAGGTAAGTGTGAGGTGATTCACTTTGGTAAGAGTAACAAAAAGATGGGGTACTGGGCTAATGATCGGATACTTGGTAGTGTGGATGAGCAGAGTGATCTTAATGTCCATGTACACAGATCGCTGAAAGTTTCCAGCCAGGTAAATAGTGCGGTGAAGAAGGCATATGGCGTACTTGTATTTATTGGTAGAGGAATTGAGTTCCGTAGCCCTGACGTCATGTTGCAGTTGTATAAGAATCTGGTGCGGCCGGATCTGGAGTATTGTGTGCAGTTTTGGTCGCCATACTATAGGAAGGATGTGGAGGCACTGGAACGGGATGTTTACCAGGATGTTGCCTGGTATGTTAAGAAAGATCGTAAGAGGAAAGGCTGAGCCACTAGGGGCTGTTTTCTTTGGAGAAAAGAAGGTTTGGGGTGACTTGATAGAGGTGTACAAGGTGATTAGGGGTTTAGATAGGGTTGACCATGAGAACCTTTTTCCACGTATGGAGTCAGCTATTACGAGGGGGCATGGCTTTAAATTAAGGGGTGTTAGGTATAGGACAGATGTAAGGGGTAGTTTCTTTACTCAGCGAGTTGTGAGTTCATGGAATGCCCTGCTAGTAGCAGTGGTGGACTCTCCCTCTTTATGGGCATTTAAACGGGCATTGGATAGGCATATGGAGGATAGTGGGCTAGTGTAGGTTAGGTGGGCTTGGATCGGCGCAACATCGAAGGCCAAAGGCCCGTACTGTGCTGTATTTTTCTATGTTCTATGTTCTATAACGAATGGAAATAAATCAGAAATGGTGAAATGCTAACTCCTGAAGGTGGGTTGATCCACATATCCACAGACCTGAAGAAGCAGGTCTGAAAATAAATGGAAGGATTCGCAGGAGAGGTTGCTGAGACTGAAGACCATTTTCGCATCTTGAATGAAAGTGTCGGTGGAGTGATAATATTTGGATCAGCGGGAGAGGAGGAAACGGTGGTTTTAGAATTTGCACCACGGTGTAAGGATGTGAGAAATGAGTGATTGTCCATGGTGAAGATGAGGCTTTGTGAGCACCGTGGAAACGAAAACACTTGAGGAGGTGGAAGGTATGGATTGTGTTCCCAATTTATATGGGAATGTATTGGACCAAGGGGGATAGGACATTGGCAAGATAAGGAAAGATAGGTTCTGTGGGGCATGGGTTGGCGGAGACGGTGTTTCGACAGTGGCAATAAGGTTTATGAATTTCGGTTCAGAGATAGAAACAAGCACCGTGGATTTTCAGGGCGCTGATACTAAAGGGTGTGCATGAGACATCCCTGAGATGATGAGATTGTGTATAGTATGGGAGATCATGGTTTGTTGTTGGAAGGTGAGGCCGTAGCTTGGGGGGAGAATCGGAGGAGGTGAGATGGCACCTGACTTCCGTGGTTTCGAAGTCAGTACATCAAATTAATAGAGCGCACCCACAACGTCCCGTCACATGGTTTTATGTTGACTTTTGGCTTGGAGTGAAGGGAACTGAGAACTTAGCATTGTGAGATTGAGAGTTCGGAGTGCGTTAAAGGGGTGGATAGGTTGAGGTGACCAAAGTGATGTCGGCAGTTTGTGGTGATGCGGTCTGGGACGGGCAACAGACCAGCACAGTGTATCCTGCGGGTACAGTACTTTGAAGGTCGCAGAAAGGATCCACGGAGGTTGGATGGACAAAGTAAGGGTGTAGTCAGAAGCAGAAGCAAAAAGTGGGATGTTGCAACACCTGTTGAATTTTTGTATCCAAGAACGTAGTGCAATGAAGGTCAGAAATTTACTGAGGACTGAACGTTCATGCTCAGAAAGGGGGAGATGTGAGGGATGGTTTGAAAAAGGACTCATCAAGGCTGCAATTAAGGACCTGGTGTAGAGTTAGAGTTGGGAGTTGTGGCAGAGACTGTCTCGTTAGCGAATGAGATCATGGCATTTTTTGAGACATCATCAAAGGAAGTGTAAATAACCATGTTCATTGCAGGGCGGAAGTGCTGCCTTCAGTGGCATCCTAGGCAACGGAAGTGTCCTTACACATGACGTTCGTGGTGTCTTCAGCGGTGGCTGAGTTGATTAACTTCACTGAGTGTGGAAGTGCCTTAGGGGCCAGCAACATCTGGGCTGGAAGTGGAGCTGCGAGTCCCCTTGGAAGTGATTTCATCAGAGGGGGACAATCCTGCCTTCGAATTATATCATGGTTCCTGCAGTGTGATCGAGTTTTTCTCCTGGAACGCCCGCCCTATTGGAAATGAGGCTGCTCCTATAGCACAACCTTGCTACTTCGTTCTTATAACTCTGCCCCCATCACACATAACATGCCTTTCCAATTCTTCAATTCTGCCCTTTCACATCATTGTGTGCCCTTTTCTAGTCTTAGCCTTATTCCTTCTCAGCCTTTTCTGTGACAGCAGAATATTTGCATGTCAGTCTTCTCTTCTCTTCATGTATGTTGCTGCTTGACTCTCCATCTATCTGCCTGTACCCCCTTCTCTCTCTCCCTCTCTGTTTTTCCCTCAGTGCACCTCTCTGTCCTTCAATGTGTGTGGTGCCTCTCTCCATCAGTCTCCCTCCATTTGTAAATAATTTGATGGATCACGTATGACCAGTATCCACTTCGGTACTTTATACCTCACAACACGACCCTCCAGTATTCCAGAACGCAAAATATTACAGTGCAGAGACAGGGTGCTTCATCCATCGTGTTCGTGCCGTCAATGGTGCAGTTCAGATTAATCACAAAGTCCTGCACATTGCCTATTTCCCTCTATGTTCACGTCCATGCTCGCCACCAACTGTTCAAGAGTCTGCCGATATGCTCCTAAAATGCTGAGACCATATCTGCTTCTACCTCTCCCCTAGAAGCTAGGTTCACGCTCCCTACCAACCCCTGTGTTGAAAAAAAACCTCTATTCCCTCACATCTCCTAGAAGCGTGTCACCTTCCACCTTAAACATTGCATTTGATACTTCCAGTCTCGATCAAGAGATTGTGATTGTCCACCCGATGGATGTTTCTCATAATTGTAGGGGCTGTTGTCAGTTTTCCAGTCAGCTTCCGACTCCAAGCGAATATAATCCGAATTTCTAAAACTGCTCTTTTCAGATATTATATTACGTTCCAAAAAACGACCAAGAAACTTCGATTGCACCCGCTTGAAAGCAACCAGATTGTTGTTCTGCTGTGGTGACTGCAACTGTACTCATTGCAACAGTTTGCAAACTTCCTGAAGTATTATGGAGCTGCAACATGACTTACCAAGTTTTATACTCAGTGCCCCAACCTGATGAAGGTAAGCATGTTGTTCGCCTTTGTTACCTTCTTATGCGATAATAAAATCACTTCCAAGGAGCTATGGACTTCCAACAAAGTCCTGTGTCAATAGTCCTCTGAGTCATACTATCTTTTCATATTGCCTTCTTGCAGTCAACGTCCTGAAGTGCGTTTGCTGCCACTTGCACAGATGATGTTCCATCTGCCATTTCTATATCTATCTTCACACCCACACAAACACACTAACATATACAGCAGAAGTCCCAGCACTCCTTGCAGATTACTACTTGTTACATAATTCAAGTCAGAAACAACCCACCATAACGATACGTTCTTCCTTGGACCAAGCAAACGTCTCTAACTTATTATTTCATTCACATGCCACCTCAGTTAATGATATGTCCCAGTCTTCCATGCTTGCTTGAAGTTTTCGAAAAGCCCACTGAGGTAATATTATGGAAGTTAATCTGGCAGTTATGTAGTTAACTTAGTGATGTAATGCATACCCGGGATCATATCACAGGGCGCCAGTCACAGAAGGTCGTGCACTGTGATACGCTAGTTAATTCACTGCTAGATAAGCTACTGCTGAAGGTGCTGGTAGGACAATGTGATACGGTACGTGTAATGTAGGGAACCAGTCTGGCAGACGATGATTAATTTAGAAAGGTAATGGAAGCCAATATGATTTGTTATGCTAATGTCATCCAATAGGCCAGGGAACAAGAAATGTATCAACTGTAGTGGAACAAAGGCTTGTTGGGCAATCACGCAGCCATTAGCTGATTGCCACAGCTTTTCTTCGCAAAATAAACTTTCTTCAGGTATTTTTTGGAAAATATTGAGTGATTCGACGACAACAAATTCGGCATGCCAGATGGGACTGGGAGAAACATTTCCCTCTGTAAAGATGCTGCAGCTGCAAGGCACTCACATTTGTGCCGAAAGCTCTCCTGAGAAAGACAGAGTAAAAGTGTTGGCTGCACACAAAAGAAGGGCAAACGTTTTGCTGCTAATTTGACGATATTATGTCAAATAAGGGAATTTTTCAGAATCGAAGAATTGCACAGAAAGCTGCTGGAGAGTCTGTCTGATCCAAAGAATGGAAGGGTGAATGGTCATTTAAAGTTTGAGGATGTTCAGCAAAACTGCGCGGGGAGGGGGTTGATTACGCATAGAAAAGAGAGATTGAGACAAAATTTCAAGTCGTGCATATATGTTCTGTTGGTTCTGCCCTGAAATAGTGACGGTAAATAAAGAAGAAAAAAAAGGAAAACCAGGTGACTGAACCGTCAGAACTGGTGAGGACTGTTTTGTTGTTAGTACTATTGAATTTCAATGAAATTGAAAGCCGGCAGTTTGGTAGTAGACTTAGAAGTAAAATAATAGAAACTAGACAAGTTTTCTAAAGTGCTACTGGACGCTTAAAAAAAAAGTCTGGATGATAATCGAACCGATGTAATTCTACACATGAACAAAGGATCTGCTTAGACAGATACGTTATCTGTGTAAGAGATAGAGAGAGAGAAACTCTGGCTTGCAGATGATTGTGTGTGTCTGTATGTCTATATGTGTTTGAGAAAGACAGATGCGAGAGTATAACCATTGTGGTCTTGTTTTTGTCCACAATTTCTGGATGGTTAAATGGTTATGTCTTGTTCCCCAGAGCTCGAGATGCGGGAGTGTTTTGATTTTGTTTTGCACTGCAGGAATTCAAGATCGAGTTTTCCCTAAAAGCTTTTTCAAGGAATCACCAGTGATTACAGTAACCTGCAAATCTAGTCCTGGATTAGTATAGGTAGAACGAACGTGAATAGAATGTCTTTATTAATTAGTTGAAACTAAGAACGTTTAGGGACTGATGAACTGATGAGGGATAACTGTGATTTTTAGAGTTATGGAATATTCACAATAATGGACGCTTTGCTGCCGGATATGAGAGGCATACTGCATTGAATTGTGAGAATAGAAGCAATAGATCAGCTGGACTGTAATATATGTCAGGATGAACAAAGTTGAAATACTGCGTACGGAATTACCAGTAGAAAGAAAGGATATCATTATAAAAACCTGAAAAATGGGAATAAAGAAATGAGGGTTTAATACCTTAATGGCCTAAAGAGGGTAATTCTGCTGAAAATCTGTGCGATGAAATGGAAGGATTAATTAAGAATTCCAGACTTCAGGATGAATGTTTCCGTAAGTTGCTTTGGGGGTACTTGTCTGCATACGTTTAGTATTGTGACTGCGGCACCTTTTCGTGGCCGTGTGATACATGATGAGCTCATTATGAACTCTCAGTTTGTTCCCTTGGCCGATACCTGATTGTGTGACCTCGAAGTTTGGGATGTATCCGATGCTTCCCTTTGTTTGGGATGGCACCCGTGTGATGCTACTCCACGAGATTGTTACCTCGCCACGGGTTTAGTTTGATGTTCTGTCCCCGCTGACATTGCTTGGACCGAAATGGAAGAGTGTCCTTGATTCTGCGGTGCCAATGGACAGTTTTGGTCAACGTTCGGGTATTCCCAATGTTTCCAAGGTCAAGAATGAGATATCCGTGGACTGGGCGTCGCTTATCCCTGTCATTGTTACTAGCAAGAATGCTGAGTGGATTAATTATATCTATTACAATCATCCGAGATTTATTTATTGTTGTAATGATGGCCTTTCTGCGTTAGTTGCGCAGTCGGATGGTATGGCAGACAAGGCAGTCCTTCAACTGGTTGTTGACTGAGAAAGGTGCGCTCTGTGTACAGTTTTGGGGACATTCACAGCCCGGTGGGATACTTTACACGGGCTAGGGGGAGGCTGTGGAATTTATGGAAGGAGCTGAAGGAGGATGCGGTGTCCGCCCATCGGGTCTTTTGTCTTGTTGAATATTATTTTGGCTGGATGGGGGGCTTGGTTCATTAAGACAGGGGTTGTTGCGGGTGTCCTGGTGCTTGTTGCTGCATTTGTCTTTTGCTGGCTTATACCTCTATTTAAATCTTTTCAGTGTGTCTTATTGCGTGACAATTCTCTGTTGTTCCAGTGGACTCTGGCCTGGCCCGTCTTCCACTGTGTATCCACTGTTTGACCACGATGATCTGAAATCTGGTGCAGTGCTGAAGTCTTCTTCTGATGGAGACACCTGACTTGCATGTGCTTCACGCACATTTAGATTATGCGGGGTCTTTGGGTCTTTTCTTCTATGCCAGTAATTGTGGGACAAGTTTTTGACCTGTGCTTCCAGGTGCAGAGGAAGGTTCCTTTGAAATCTACTCCCTGAAAATTGTTCTTGACCGGTTTTGCGACTATGCGAATGGATTTGGTCTTTGTGCGTCCAATTTCCTTTTATTCTTTCTCTGCATGAGAGCTTTTGATCTCAAAGGGGTAAATGCATGGATGTTAATTTGGCAGTTATACCGCTAAGTTAGTGTTGCAATGCATGCGCAGGATCGATCAGATAAGCACAGGAAAAACAACTGTCTCAAGTGCAACAAAACAAAAGGCGCATGGGCAGACAGGGAAGCGATTTTATAGCTAGCACAGCTTTGATTTCACAAGATTAAAGTATAATTTTTTTGAAGGATATCCCGGTGTGTCCTGGGTTGTTTTTTTTGGAATATTGAGTTTTTCTCCCACAACAGTACACCGTGGACCCATGCGACTTCATCTTCTCCATCAGCCTACCATGAGGAACCGAATCAAAATGTTTTATTGAAACCCATGGAAATGACATCCAGGGCGCTTCCAACATTCATCAACTTTGTCACTTCCTCAAAAAATTCTATGAAGTTGGGAAGACATTACTTTTCCTGCACTGAAGCATGTTACCTGTCAATGCTAACAGCATTTTATTCCAAGTGGGAATAGATCCTATCCATCACTATCTTCTTCAGCACCTTCACTACCACTGACGTCAGGATCACTGGTCTGTCATTATCTGGATTATCCCTGCTAGCTTTCTTCAACAAGGGTACAAAATTAACAATTTTCCAGTCTTCCGTATCCCCACCCGTCTTCAAGGATGCTGCAAGGTATCTGGTAAGTCCCCAGCTATTTCCTGTCTTGCATCCCTCAGAACATGTGATAGATCCCATTCGGATCTGGGGACTTTACCACTTTAATGCCTTTTAGAATATGCACTACTTCCTCCCTGCTTATTCCGTTATGATCGAGAGTAATCAAACATCTATCCCCCCGTCAGCATCCGTCATTCCGTTCTCCTCGATGAATACAGATGTAAAGTACTCGATAATAATATCACTGGTTTTCTCTGACTCCACGCATAACTTTCCTCCTTTGTCTTTAATGGGCTAACCCTTTCTATGTTTAACCTTTCTCCTTGTATATGAATTTTAAAAATGGAAAAAGTCTTCCTTAACCCTGCTTGCAGAACTTATTTCATGACCCCTTTTAACCCCCTAAATCCTTCGTTTCAGATTGGTACTACGTTCGCGATATTTTTCCAAAGCTTTGTTTGTCTTCAGTTGCCTCGAGCGTATGTACACTTCTGTTGCCTCTTAGCTAGCCTCACGATTTTACCTGTCATTCAGGTTTCCATAAACTTGCCATTTCAGTATCTCATTTTGTTTGAAAGAGCCAGCGTGACGACGATAAAGATTCTCTTTAATTCTAGATTATAGGTAAATGGCAGGAGATCAAATCATATCGTCATGCATAACCCGAATTAGAGGCAAGTTATTTGAACATATGCCCACTGTTGTTCATATTGGAAAGCATAGTTTGAAAAAAAAATGACCTACGCAAGCAGAGTGCTGGCCACACTCGCTTGGTTGTACCAGTTCATTTTTAAGTCATTTGCATGAAACATTATTTGCTTGGCCCCAATGAACCAAACATATGCCCACTGTTGTTCATATTGGAAAACATAGTTTGAAAAAAAAATTCTCAGAGCAGCATGGATCTTACAGCTGCTCCTGGAATGGCAGACATAGTTAAATATTAATTATAGTTTTACTGCAGTTAATACACTCGTTATAGTCTATTTATAAATGATTAGTTTTCTATTTTGTTTTATTAACATGCAAAAACAAGTTAAAAATACAAAAATAATTTATGATTATTTTCAAACGAACATTTTTTTAAGCAGGTGGGATATAATAATATTAGAAATGCCTGTATACGTTTTAAAATGTTTCTTTTTTCACTGCAAATGTTTTATTTTTGTTTATGAAAACCAAACAGTTGCTG
>NC_057717.1:69156858-69173858 GCF_004010195.1 Chiloscyllium plagiosum | reverse complement strand
TTGATGGAAGGTGCGGCCGTAGCTGGGGGGGGAATAGGAGGAGGTGAGATGGCAACTGGCTTCCATGGTTTCGAAGTCAGGACACCAAATGAATAAAGCACACCCACAACCTCCCGTCACATGGTATTATGCTGACATTTGGCTTGGAGTGAAGGGAACTGAGGACTGAGCATTGTGAGAGTGAGAGTTCGGAGTGCGTTAAAGGGGTGGGCAAGTTGAGGTGACCAAAGTGATGGCGGCAGTTTGTGGTGATGCGGTCTGGGGCGGGCAACAGACCAGTATAATGTATCCAGCTGATACAGTATTTTGAAGGTCGCAGAAGGGATCCTCGGAGGTTGGATGGACAAAGTAAGTTAGAAGCAGAAGAAGAAAGTGGGATGTTGCAACACCTGTTGAACTTTTGTGTCCCGGAACATAGTGCAATGAAGGTCAGAAATTTACTGAGGACTGAACGTTCATGCTCAGCAAGGGGGAGGTGTGAGGGATGGTTTCAAAAAGGACTCATCAAGGCTGCAATTAAGGACCTGGTGCAGAGTTAGAGTTAGGGGTTGTGGCAGAGACTGTCTCGGTAGCGAATGTGATCATGGTATTGTTTGAGACATCATCAAATGAAGTGTAAATAACCATGTTCATTGGAGGGCGGAAGTGCTGCGTTCAGTGGCATCCGAGGCAACTGAAGTGTCCTTACAAATGACGTTCGTGGTGTCCTCAGCGGTGGCTGCGTTGATTGACTTCACTGAGGGTGGAAGTGCCTTAGGGGCCAGCAACATCTGGGCTGCAAGTGGCGTTGCGTATAGCCTTGGCAGTGATTTCATCAGAGGGGGTCAATCCTGCCTTCGAATTATATCATGGTTCCTCCCTATTGGAAATGAGGCTGTTCCGAAAGCTCAACCTTGCTACATCGTTCTGGCCCTCTATCACACGTAACATGCCTTTCCAATTCTTCAATTCAGTCTTTTTCTCGTCTTAGCCTTATTCCTTCTCAGCCTTTTCTGTGACAGCAAAATGCTTGCATGTCAGCCTTGTCTTCTCTTCATGTATGTTGCTGCTTGACTCTCCATCTATCTCTCTGTCCCCCCTCTCTCTCCCTCTCTGTTTTTCCCTCTGTCAGTGCACCTCTCTGTCTTCAATGTGTTTGGTGCCTCTCTCCATCAGTCTCCCTCCATTTGTAAATAATTTGATGGATCACGTATGACAAGAATCCACTTCGGTACTTTATAACTCACAACACGACCCTTCAGTATTCCAGAACACACAATATTACAGTGCAGATACAGGGTGCTTAATCCCTCGTGTTTGTGCCGTCAATGGTGCAGTTCAAATTAATCACAAAGCCCTGCACATTGCCCAATTCCCTCGACGTTCACGTCCACGCTCGCCACCGACTGTTCAACCGTCTACCGATATGCTCCTTAAATGCTGAGACCATATCTGCTTCTACCGCTACCCCGGAAGCTAGGTCCACGCCCCCTACCAACATCTGTTTTGATAAAAAAATCTCTGTCCTCTCACATCTCCTATAAACGTGTCACCTTCCACACTAAACATTGCATTTGACACTTCCAGTCTCGGACAAGAGATTGTGATTATCCACCCGATGGATGTCTCTCATCATTGTAGGGGCTGTTGTCCGTTCTCCAGTCAGCTTCCGACTCCCAGCGAAGATAATCCAAATTTGTAAAACTTTTCTTTTCAGATATTATATTACATTCCAAGAAACGACCAAGAAACTTCGATTGCACCCACCTGAAAGCAACCAGATCGTTGTTCTGCTGTGGTGACTACAACTGTACTCATTGCAACAGTTTGCAAATATTATGGAGCTGCAACATGACTTGCCAAGTTTTATACTCAGTGCCCAAACCTGATGAAGATAAGCATGTTGTTCGTCTTTGTTACCTTATGCAATAATAATATCACTTCAAGGAGCTACGGACTTCCAACAAAGGCCCGTCCTCTGAGTCCTCTGAGTCATACTATTTTTTCATACTGTCTACTTACAGCCAACGTCCTGAAGTGCGTCTACTGCCACTTGCACAGATGATGTTTCATCTGCCATTTCTACATCTATCTTCACACCCACACAAACACACTAACTTATAGAGCAGAAGTCCCAGCATTCCTTACAGATTACCATTTGTTACATAATTCAAGTCAGAAACAATCCACCACAACGATACGTTCTTCCTCTGACCAAGCAAACGTTTCTAACTTATTATTACATTCACATGCCACCTCAGTTAATGCTATGTCCCAGTCTTCCATGCTTGCTTGAAGTTTTCGAAAAGCCCACTCAGGTAATATTATGCAAGTTAATCTGGCAGTTATGTAGGTAACTTAGTGATGTAATGCATACCCCGGATCATATCACAGGGCGCCAGTCACAGGTAAAGGTCATGCACTGTGATAGGCTAGTTAATTCACTGGTAGATAAGCTACTGCTGAAGGTGATGGTAGGACAATGTGATAGGTTACGTGTAATGTAGGGAACCAGTCTAGTAGACGATGATTAATTTAGAAAGGTAATGGAAGCCAATATGATTTGTTATGCTCATGTCATCCGATAGGCCAGGGAACAACAATGTATCAACTGCAGTGGAACAAAGGATTGTTGGGCAATCACGCAGCCATTAGATGATTGCCACACCTTTTCCTCGCAAATTAAACTTTCTCCAGGTAATTTTTGGAAATTATTGAGTGATTCAACGACGAAAAAGTTAGCATGCCAGATGAGACTGGGAGAATCATCCCCCTCTGAAAAGATGCTGCAGCTGCAAGGCACTCACAGTTATGCCGAAAGCTCTCCTGAGAAAGACAGAGTAAAAGTGCTGGCTACACACAAAAGAATGGCAAACATTTTGCTGCTAATTTGACGATATTCTGTCAAATAAAGGAGGTTTTCAGAGTCGGAGAAGTGCAGAGAAAGCTGCTGGTGGGTCAGTCTGATCCAAAGAATGAAAGGGTGAACGGTAATTTAAAGTTTGAGGATGTTCAGCAAAACTGCGCGGGGAGGGGAGTGATTACATATAGAAAAGAGAGATTGTGACAAAATTCCATGTCGTGCATATACATTCTGTCGGTTCCGCCCTGAAACAGTAACGGTAAATAAAGAAGAAAAAAAAGCAAGATCAGGTGACTGAACCGTCAGAGCTGGTGAGGACTGTTTTGTTGTTAGTACTACTGAATTTCAATGAAATTGAAAGCGGGCAGATTGGTAGTAGACTTAGAAGTAAAATAATAGAAACTAGACAAGTTTTCTAAAGTGCTACTGGATGCTTGAAAAAAAGTCTGGATGATTATCAGAGTGATGTAATTTTACACATGAACAAAGGATCTGCTATGACAGAAACGTTATCTGTGTAAGAGAGAGAGAGAAGCTCTGACTTGCAGAATGACTTTGTGGCCGTCTGTGTGTCTGTGTGTGTGTTTGAGAAAGAGAGATTCTCGAGTGTTACCATTGCGGTCTGGTTTTTGTTCACAATTTCTGGTTGGTTAAATGGTCTTGTTCCCCAGAGCTCGATATGCGGGAGTGTTTTGAACTTGTTTTGCACTGTAGGAATTCAAGATCGAGTTTTCCTTAAAAGCTTTTTTCAAGGAATCATTAGTGATTACTGTAATCTGCAGATGCAGTCCTGGATTAGTATAGGTAGAACGAACGAAAATAGAATGTCTTTATTAATTAGTTGAAACTAAGAACGTTTTGGGACTGATGAACTGATGAGGGATGTCTGTGATTTGTAGAGTTATGGAATATTCACAATAATGGACGACTTGCTGCCGGATATGAGAGGCGTACGGGAGTGGATTGTGAGAATAGAAGCAATAGATCAGCTGGACTGTAATATATGTCAGGATGAACAAAGTTGAAATACTGCGAAAGAAATTACCAGTAGAAAGAAAAGATATCATTTAAAAAACCTGAATAATGGGAATAAAGAAATGAGGGTTTAATACTTTAATGGCCAAAAGAGTGTACTTATGATGAAAATCTGTGCGATGAAATGGAAGGATTAATTAAGAATTCCAGACTTCAGGATCAATGCTTCCGTGAGTTGCTTTGGGGGTACTTGTCTGCATACGTTTAGTATTGTGACTGCGGTACCTTGACGTGGCCGTGTGATACATGATGAGCTCATTATGAACTCTCAGTTTGTTCCCTTGGCCGATACCTGATAATTGTGTGGTCTCGAAGTTTGGGATGTATCTGACTCTTCCCTTTGTTTGGGATGGCACCCGTGTGATGCTTCTCCTTGAGATTGTTACCTCGCCACGGGTTTAGTTTGATGTTCTGTCCCCGCTGACATTGCATCGACCGAAACGGAAGAGTATCCCTGATTCTGCGGTGCCAATGGACAGTTTTGATCAGCGACTGGGTATTCCCAATGTGTTCAAGGCCAAGAATGAGATATCCGTGGGCTGGGAGTCACTTATCCCTGTCATTCGTACTAGCAAGAATGCTGAGTGGATTAATTATATCTATTAAAATCATCCGAGATTTATTTATTGCTTTAATTATGGCCTTTCCGCATTAGCTGCGCAGTCGGATGGCGTGGCAGACAAGGCAGTCCTTCGACTCGTTGTTGGCTGAGAAAGGTGCACTCTGTGTACAGTTTTGGGGACATTCATAGCCCGGAGGGATACTTTACACGGGCTGTAGCGAGGCTGTGGAATTTATGGAAGGAGCTTAAGGAGGATGCGGGGTCTGCCCATCGGGTCTTTTGTCTTGTTGAATAGTATTTTGAGTGGATGGGGAGCTTGGTTCGTTAAGACAGGGGTTGTTGCGGGTATCGTGTTGCATGTTGTTGCATTTGTCTTTTGCTGTCTTATACCTCTATTTGAATCTTTTCAGTGTGTCTTGCTGCGCGACATTTCTTCTGTTGTTCCAGTGGACTCTGGTCCGGCCCGTGCTCCACTGTGGATTCACTGCTTGACCACGATGATCTGAAATCTGGTGCAGTGCTGAAGTCTTCTTCCGATGGAGACACCTGACTTGCATGTGCCTCACGCGCATTTAGATTATGCGGGGTCTTTGGGTATTTTTTTCTATGCCAGTAATTGTGGGACAAGTTTTTGACCTGTGCTTCCAGGTGCAGAGGAAGGTTCCTTTGAGATATGCTCCCTGGAAATTGTTCTTGACCGGTTTTGCAACTATGCGAATGGATTTGGTCTTTGTGCATTCAGTTTCCTTTTATTCTTTATCTGCATGACAACTTTTAATCTCAAAGGGATAAATGCATTGATGTTAATTTGGCAGTTATACCGCTAAGTTAGTGTTGCAATGCATGCGCAGGATCTATCAGGTAAGCACAGGAAAAACAACTGTCTCAAGTGCAGCGAAAGAAAAGGCGCGTGGGCAGACAGGGAAACGATTTTATAGCTATCACAGCTTTGATTTCACAAGAAGAAAGTTTAATTTTTGAAGGATATCCCGTGTCTACTGTTTTTTTTTGGAATATTGAGTGATTCTCCCACAACAGTACACCGTGGACCCCATGCGACTTCATCTTCTCCATCAGCCTACCGTGAGAAACCTAATCAAAATATTTTATTGAAACCCATGGAAATGACATTCAGGGCGCTTCCCTCATTCATCAACTTTGTCACTTCCTTAAAGAATTCTATGAAGTTGGTAAGACATGACTTTTCCTGCACTAAAGCATGTTACCTGTCAATGCTAGCACATTTTGTTCCAAGTGGGAATAGATCCTATCCATCACGATCTTCTCTAGCAGCTTCATTACCACTGACGTCAGGATCACTGGTCTGTAATTACCTGGATTATCACTGCTAGCTTTCTTCAACAAGGGTACAAAATTAGCAATTTTCCAGTCTTCTGCATCCCCACCCGTCTTCAAAGATATCTGGTAAGACCCCAACTATTTCCTCTCTTGCATCCATCAGAAAACTGTGACACATCCCATTGAGATCTGAGGACTTTACCACTTTAATGCCTTTTAGAATATGCACCACTTCCCCCCTGCTTATTCCGTTTTGACCGAGAGTAATCAAACATCTATCCCTCCCGTCAACATCCGTCATACCCTTATCCTCGATGAATACAGATGTAAAGTACTCGTTAATAATCTCACTGGTTTTCTTAGACTCCACGCATAACTTTCCTCCTTTGTCCTGAAGTGGGCTAACCCTTTTTCTATTTCACCTCTTTTTCCTTATATATGCATTTAAACAAAAGGAGAAAGTTTTCCTTAACCCTGCTTGCAAAACTGATTTCATGACCCCTTTTGACCCCCTAAATCCTTTGTTTCAGATTGGTCCTACATTCACGATATTTTTCCAAAGCTTTGTTTGTCTTCAGTCGCCTCGAGCGTATGTACGCTTCTGTTGCCTCTTAGCGAGTCTCAAGATTTTACCTGTCATTCAGGTTTCCATAACCTTGCCATTTCAGTACCGCATTTTGTTTGTGAGAGCCAGCGTGACGAGGATAAAGATTCTCTTTATTTCTAGGTTATAGGTGCACGACGGGAGATCAAATCATATCGTCATGCATAACCAGAATTGGAGGCACATTATTTGACATATGCCCACTGTTGTTCATATTGGAAAGCAAAGTTTGAAAAAAAAACTTCTTAGAGCAGCATAGATCTTACAGCTGCTCCTGGAACGGCAGACATAGTTAAATATTAATTATAGTTTTATTGCAGTTAATACACTCATTATAGTCTATTTATTAAAGATCTGTTTTGTATTTTGTTTAATTAACATGCAAAAACAAGCATAAAATCCAAAAAATAATTCATAATTATTTTCAAACGAGCATCTTCTTTTTAGCAAGGTGGAATATAATAATAATAGAAATGTCTGTATACGTTTTAAATTGTTTCTTTTTTTCACTGCAAATGATTTATTTTTGTTTTGAAAACCAAACAGTTTAGTGTTAAATAAGAAGTTTTGCCTAGTCCTTTCTGTCTGCTAGCCAATATCATATTCATTCTATTCCTGAATCATTAATCCTTGAATTTTAATAAAGATGGTTATAGCACGTAGTTATGGAGCAGACCCGACCAATGCATACATTTTCAAGCTAATAGTTCAGACCATAACTTCGCCTTTTGTATTAGGTAAGTGTATCATGGATATCCCCTAAGAGAATTAGCTGGTCTGACTGCCGAGTTTTAAGCAATCGGAACTTATATACAAAATTATGGAATGAACACAAAATACAATACCAGATAACTTATCCTATCCGAACTTGACAGGCTATACAGACTTAACAATGCTATTCCATACTATTTACAACATTCCCAAAAAACAAACTACTTAGTACAAAGAATAAAATGGCAAAAAAATTACAGGTGACGATGTCAAAAGGACAGAAGGAGGGGAAAAGCGTCCAGTTTCAACTGGGTCCCTGACTCAACTAAACCCCGAACTGAACTTACCTCCACAATCAGAGTGCTGGCCACACTCGCTTGGTTGTACCAGTTCATTTTCAAGTCATTTGCATGAAACATTATAGGCTTGGTATAAATAAAAGGGCCCCAGTGATCCATTCAAACTTCAGACATGCTGGATCCTTGGGTTGGTTTGGAAATCTCTGAAAAATTCAAGGACATTATAACATTTTAAAAGGACACTCGCCGCCACCACCCCTAAAAAATTGACCATCATTATCCAAAGAACGCTTCATTCGTCAAAACCGCCCAATGTTTGGTTAATACACTAAAAGAACGTATATTCACTCACTGTAAATATGCAAATATGTGCAACGAACTTCGGATACAGACTTTCGTACTCCAACCACTGAACCCCTTCGGTGTTGTAATCATTAACACCTTCTCCAAATGCTTTCCTTCCTTATCAACATACCGTATGTGCCTTTTCACATGCTCACCCTGTGAGATTTCTTTCTGTCTGGAGTTCCTAACAAGAATTTCACCTCATCAATTTCCTTTAGAATTGAACGTGTACGCAAAAACTTAGTTTTAAATGTTCACGTATCCACTGAAGTGACAATATCACCTTAACCCTGAGAGCAAAATTTCAAATTTTTGATTTCTTGCCCGTTAGCTATTTCGTTGCATGATGTCATGGTTTAAAATGCGATCGAGAAAACTCCCCAGCTCTGTTTAATCTCTCCCTAAAATTTGACACAATATCCAATTCGGTGGTCCCTGCATTCTGATTTCGGAATTTCTCCTTAATCAATTTTAACGTTCCTCTCAATTCATGCTCAAACACTAATTCAAATGGACTGAATGTGGACGATTCATTTGGTGCATCTCTGATCATAAAAGGGACAAACGGAATTCCATTATCTCAATTCACGGGACAGCCTTGACAATATGCATCAAAATTGTCTTTAATGTTTGAAGACACCTGTCTAGCCCATGAGATTTTGGATGGTATGCAGTAGATTTGAGTTGTTTTGTACATAATCTGTCAAGAAGGACTCTGAATACTAGGGATGTGAAGTCTGAACCTGGATCGGACTGTTTCTGTATTGGTCGTCCGTTTCTCATTGCAAATTTGAATAATTCGTCAATAATTCTTTCAACTGTAATAGTACATAATAGGTTGGCCTCTAGAAAACAATTAATACATACATTATGGTTAAGAAATAGTGATTCCATCTTTTCGTGTGAGTTAGGCCACCGAAGAAATCAATTAAGACTCTTGTAAAATGATCCTCAAAATCTGAAATCGGTACGAAAGGTGCAGGTTTGATTATCGCCAGTGGTTTTCCAATGCTCTGGCATGCATGGCATGTCTGACAAAATTCAACTACGTCCTTCTGCAATCGAGGCCAGTCAAACTGTCTTTGTACTTCAGTCTGTGTTTTCCTAACTCCTAAATGACCTCCAAGTGGTTGCACATGCGCCACTCACAGCACCTCCCTTCCATACCCCACTGGCAAGATAATGTGATGAATACATGCCCATTTGTCATCAGGTTAAATATGTGATTGTCCACATTTCCTCATTAAGACATGGTTTTTCAAATGATAACACCCAGGGATACATCCAGTGCCGCCCCAGCCCCAATGTATGTGTTTTTTGATACCAGTGCTTCAAATGTTCATTTTTCTCATGTAACTAAGTTAGTTTAGTTGATTTAAAATGTTACATGGTCACCTGTTTGTTCCTATTTTGTCTCAAATAGCTGAGCAAAGTCTCTGCTGATGCGACATCAGCTTCATTATCTGAAGCTTCTCTATCCTGTTTCAAATGGTGAATTTGTGACCTTGTTAAAACACAATCAGGAAAGATTCCAGAATGAGTGCCCTGCCTTGCTTCAGTTTCCTGCGTCTCCACTGGCTGTTCAACCACAGTAGGGAGCACTCCAACTGGTCAATCAGCTATATCATTCACAAGGACAAATTAGATTCCCGGAGATGAGATTTTGTCCAGTTCTCCTAACACAAATTCTCATTTTTTTTCTGGACGTTCTCACCTTACGTTTCATAACTGAGCTCTTTAGTTTTGTCTTAAAAGCTCTCTGTTTTTCTTTTTCCTTTTTCTTCAACTAAATCCATTTGTTGTTTTACAATGTCTTCTGCTAAAACCGTTCTCTTGCTTTCTCTTCTGATTTTCATCGAAATTCAAAATGTTTTATTTCTGGAGCACGCTCAAGCTACTCTATTTTCATTTGAGGTTGTGCCATCTCTACAGATCCTGATGGACTTCCAGCAAATTTAAAAGCTGAGATACTGCAGCGAACCTCCCATTTGTCGTCACGTTAGGAATTAGCTTCAATGCCAGCTTGTCTCCTAATTCCAGAAGTTGGGTCTTATTAGATTTTTGTGAAAACCCCAATGTCACTGCTTCCACCTCCAGAACGTTCTTGCTGACTGAAATATTCATTGCTCTTCGACGATATTTTTACTCAACCAAATAAACACCTGAAATAAAAGACACTAACACCTACCATTCGTTACCTAAATCCTGCATAGAACCCACAATGTATTATGGACCAGGCCCAACGGCTGAAAACATGTTTAAGCTGGTAGCACTTGCCGTAACTTATCTTTTTGTGGAAAGTAAGTGTACAGTTCTACTCCTGGAGTGAATTAGCTGGTCAGACTGCCGAGGTTTAAACAAACAGAAATAATTCTGAAGGAGACGGAATGGAACACAACAAACCGAAGACAGTATACCCGAACAAACTATCCTCTTAGAACATGACAGACTACCCTGAAGTAATAACGTTGTTCGAAAGTACGAGCAAAAATCGCAATAAACGAACCCCTTTGCACAAAAATATACATGACATAAAAAGAACACTAGTCAGAAGCGCAGGAGGAGGCGTGACCGTTCAGTTTCAAGTGACATTCTCTCAAAGAACTCTCGAACTGAAATGAAATGCCCAGCTGCAGTCGTGTCCATGTTCCCTTGATTTTAAGTCTTTCTTAAGGCGTTGAAAGCCTTCTGCTTGTGGCATTATCTGTTGGGTATAAACAAACGGACCCCTAATTACCATTCAAATATTTTAAAACTTGGATCGTTTAGTTCCTCCCTGAAAAATATCAAGGATAACATAACCTTGTCAAAAATACCAGCTTTGTTACAGCATGCTACATTTGGCTTTATTTAAGATAGAAACTTGCCTCCGAGATATATGTCCAGCGAAATCCACACTTCCTGTATCTCGTCAGGACAAATATGTCCACTGCAAATCTATTGATAGGTACGTGTTCCAGTGAAGGAGAGCTCAGCACAGTAGCAACATCGTGATTGTTTTTTTCGGTGGGGGGGTGGGGGGGGGCGGGGTATGGGATCAGGCAACTGTGGCATTGAAAACGGAAAAAACAGCACAATCAGCTAGCCAGTGATAAGAAACATTTAAAATTCTCCCTCCCGACTAACGTCACGACGGAAAATGGGAATGGAAGATGAAACCAATTGACAGCGATCTGGATAAGGTGGTCATGGAAGAGCACGGCAGTTCAGGCAGCATCCGAGAAGCAGTAAAATCGACGTTTCAGATAAAACGTCCTTCATCAGCAATAGAGGCAGAGAGCCTGAAGGGTGGAGAGATAAGTGAGAGGAGGGTGGGGAGAAAGTAGGATAGAGGACAATAGTTGAGTGGTGGAGGGGATGAAGGTGATACGTTGGGGGGAGGGGCGAGTGGACAGGTGGAAAGAAGATAGGCAGGTAGGAAAAGTCAGGACAAGTCATGGGGGAAGTGATGAGCTAGCAGTTTGGCACTGGGGTGAGGTGGGGAAGGGGAAAAGAGGAAACTGTTGAAGTCCACATTGATGCCCTGGGGTTGAAGTGTTCCGAGGCGGAAGATGAGGCGTTCTTGCTCCAGGCGTCTGGTGGTGAGGGAGCGGCGGTAAACGAGCCCCAGGACCTCCATGTCCTCGGCAGAGTGGGAGGGAGAGTTGGAATGTGAGGCCACAGAGCGGTGTGTTTGATTGGTGCGGGCGTCCCGGAGATGTTCCTAAAGCGCTCTGCTAGGAGGCGTCCAGTCTCCCCAATGTAAAGGAGACCGCATCTGGAGCAACGGAAACAATAAATGATATTTGTGGATGTGCAGGTAAAACTTTGATGGATGTGGAAGGCTCCTTCAGGGCCTTGGATAGAGGTGAGCGAGGAGGTGTGGGCGCAGGTATTGCAATTCCTGTGGTGGCAGGGAAGGTGCCAGGATGGGAGGGTGGGTTGAAGGGGGGTGTCGACCTGACAGGGAGTCACGGAGGGAACGGTCTTTGCGGAAGGCGGAAAGGGGTGGGGAGGGAAATATATCCCTGGTGGTGGGGTCTGTTTGGAGGTGGCAGAAATGTCAGGGAATGATTTAGATTATATGAAGGTTGGTAGTGTGGAAGGTGAGCACCAGGGGCATTCTGTCCTTGTTACGGTTGGAGGGGTGGGATCTGAGGGCGGAGGTGCGGGATGTGGACGAGATGCGTTGGAGGGCATCTTTAACCATGTGGGAAGGGAAATTGCGATCTCGGACGCCATTAGCCATGCGGCTGCTGCAGCTACCATCCCTACGCTGATTGATGATGACACTTCCGCCCCATCATGGCCACTCCCACAGACACTTTCGCCCAACACAATTCCTCCTGCACCACACTTGACATCACTTCCGCCCCTCACATCATCGCTGATGTGACACACTCATTGACTTCTGCCCTCGCCACTGCCGTGGTCACCAGCACTTCTGCCCCCACCAACGCCACTCACCTGCATTCTGCTGACACGCCCTCCACAGATACAACTGTCACCAAACCCGCGCCAGAACCCTGAGGGGAACACCACCCCAGCTCATGACTCCACCCCATTCCCCCACCACCACACCCACTCCAGTTACAGGCTCTGTTCCCACTCCCGGCTCCACATTCACACCAGATCCCAGGTCCCAGCCCTGCCGAGTTTTTACCATCCCTCCAGACCTTCCCCTCACTGGGAGCGAACGATCAGTCCTCAGCAAAGGACTCACCTTCATCCCCCTCCGTCCACGCATCAATTAATTTAATACACGCCGTGACGTCGAATTATTCTTCCGCTGCCTCCGCCTCCGAGTTTACTTTCACAATCAGGACTCCCGCCCACCTTTCGCCTACCTCCAACACATTGCATCCACCTGGACACCCTGTGCTGGCCTATTACCTGCCCTCGACCTCTTCATTTCCAACTGCCACCGGGACATTAACCGCCTTAACCTGTCCACCTCCCTCTCCCACTCCAAACTCTCACCCTCACAACGCGCAGCCCTCCAATCCGTCTGCTCCAATCCTGACCTCACCATTAAGCCAGCAGATAAAGGGGGCGCAGTGGTACTCTGGCGCACTGACCTCTACACCGCTTAAGCCACATGCCAACTCGAGGACACCTCTTACTACCGCCCCCTCGACCATGACCCCACACCCATCACCAAACCATCATTTCCTAGACCATACAGAACCTCATCAGCCCAGGAAATCTCCCACCCACAGCTTCCAACCTCATAGTCCGGGAACCTCGCACTGCCCATTTCTACCTCCTTCCCAAGATCCACATCCTGACCACCCTGGCTGACCCATTGTCTCAGCATGTTCCTGCCCCACTGAACTCATTTCTACGTACCTCGACACTGTCCTATCTCCCCTAGTCCAGGAACTCCCCTCATACCTTCGATACACCACCCACGCCCTCCAACTCCACCAAGACTTCTGTTTGCACGGCCCACAACGCCTGATCTTCACCATGGATAGCCAATCCCTCTACATTTCCATCCGGCATAATCAGGGCCTCCAAGCCCTCCGTTTCTTCCTCTCCTGACGTCCCCAATAGTACCCTTCCACCGACACTCTCATTCGTTTGGCTGAACGCTTAACAATTTCTCCTTTGAATCCTTCCACTTCCTACAGACCAAAGGGGTAGACATGCGCACCCGCAAGGGCCCCACCTATGCCTGTCTCTGTGTTGGCTCCGTCGAACAGTCGATCTTCCTTAATTACACCGGCACCACTCCCCACCTCCTCCTCCGCTACATTGATGACTGCATTGGCGCCACCTCGGTGCTCTCGCGAAGAGGTTGAGCAATTCATCAAATTCACCAACACATTCCATCCTGACCTTAAAGTTACCTGGACCATCTCTGACATCTCCCTCCCCTTCCTCGGCCTCTCCAACTCCATTTATGACGACCGACTTGATTCCGACATTTTTTACAAACCCACCGACTCCCACATCTACCTGGAGTACACCTCTTCCCACCCCAACTACTGCATAAATGTCATCCCGTATTCCCAATTCCTCCGCCTCCGCCGTATCTGCTTCCAGGAGGACCAGTTCCACCATAGAACACACCAGATGGCCTCCTTCTTTAGAGTTTGCATCAATGTGGACTTCAACATTTCCCCCTCCCCACCTCACCTCAGTGCCAAACTTCCAGCTCAGCACTGTCCCCATGACTTGTCTTGACTTGTACTACCTGACTATTTTGTTTTCCACCTGTCCACTCCACTCTCCCCACCCGAACTATCATCTTCATTCCCTCCCCCACTCACCTATTGTACTCTATGGTACTTTCTCCCCACCCCCACCCTCCTCTCACTTATCTCTCCACACTTAAGGCTCTCTGCCTGTATTCCTGATGAAGGGCTTTTGCCCGAAACGTCGATTTTACTGCCCCTCGAATGTTGCCTGAACTGCTGTGCACCTCGAGCACCACTAATCCAGAATCTGGTTGCCTGCATCTGCAGTCATTATTTTTATCCAATTGACAGCGATTTCAGCATTCATTCCAGTACAGTTCTTTTGTCAAATACATGTGCCATGTTGCAAGGAGTTAACCAGAAGTGTTTCTACGGTGACTGTGATTAATGTCAGTCTCCATGGATTCTACTTTTGTCAATGGAGGGTTTACCTTTTCTATTAGTAAGGGGGTTCTTGAAATGTTTTCTCCCATTGTAACAGTAGATGTATGACCTCCCACACTGACAGGGATCAGCAGCTACAGATACAGCGAGAAGAGAAGTCAGACCCTGGGGATAGTCTGGAATGCTACAGCAATAGATCAAAATCAGAGAACAGAAGCTTGGTATGTTGGAACAATGGATCAAAGTTTGAGAGCAGCAGATTGCAATGTTGCAACAACGGATCCGAATCTGAGAAGAATAAACTGGGAATTTACTAATGTGGATCCAGATCTGAGAATAGCAAATTGGAATGCTACAATAATAGACAGCAGTTTATCCACGGCTATTTTCTATCTTTCCTAGGTTTGGTCGACATTATCAGATCGGATATTCGGTGCACTGCTGATTATTCCGTTGGGCTACTATCCCATTCTCGCTACTGTTGGTGTTTCTGATATGTTTCTCCAACACTATTAATTTCATAATCCCAAACACCTGTGGTGAACTTCTTTGCAATTTCATTATCTTTCTTTGGCAAAGATGGAAAAAAATTGCCATCAGTTCCAATTGCAAACTACATTTATAATCACATATTGGCGAAGGGCCCACACCACCCCGCCCACGCCTGTCAAACATCTGAGAACAGGACTGGTCGCATTCCCAAATTTCAAAGGCCCTGATCCGAAATTCACGGCTCCACACCCACCTACAGATGACAGCGACACAGTCTGAGAGTAGTAATTTCGTTGGAGATGTAATAGAGAGGCGCAGGATATTACATTAAAAACAATGGTCCGCATCCTCTCGCAGAAGATAGAGACACTGTGCCAGAGTAGTAAGGTCACTGGAGACGTAATTAAAAGGGAAAGGTTATTCCACGAAATATACTGTTTCACATACACCCACCGACGATATTGGCACTGTGTCAGTGTATTAATGTCGCTGGAGGCATAATTCAGACAGATTTTTACTCGAAAGATACAGTTTCGCATCGTCCTATAGATGACAGGAACATTGTGTCAGAGTAGCAATGTCGCTGGAGATATGATTCAAAGGAACAGGTTATTACACTAAAAACACTGTTTACCATCCTGCAACAGTAACAAGGACACTGTGTTAGAGTAGAAACGTCGCTGGAGATTTAATTTAGAGGGAAATGTTTTTACACTAAATTTTGTGTTTTGCATCATCCCATAGATGACAGTGTCACTCTGTCGGAGTAGTATTAACGCTGGACATGTACTTCAGAGTCCCAGGCTATTAAAAGAAAGGTACTGTTTCACTTCTTCCACAGGTTAGAAGGAAACTGTGTCAGAGTTTAATATCGTTGGCGACAAAATTCAAATGGAACAGGTTATTACGGTAAAGACACTGTTTCATATTCTCCCACAGATCACAGGGGCACCGTGTCGGAGTCAGGATGTTGCTGGAGATGCAGTTCAGAGGGAAATGATATTTCACCAAAGGAACTGTTTCATAGTATCCCACAGCTGATACGGGCACTGTGCCAGAGTAGAAACGTCTCTGGAGATGTCATACTCAACGAAAGACTATTGCACGAAAGATACGTTTTCACATCTCCCACTGTGTCAAAGTAATAATATCACTGGAGATGCAATTCGCAGGCCCAGGCTATTACACAAAGGACTCTGTTTCAAATCCTACCATAGATGATATGAGTACGTAAAATCAAATGGCAGCTACTGGAAATAAAATCGAATTGCACGAATATCAACCATAAGACTGCCAACATTTTATCTAATTTTCAACATTTTTCACTTCTATCATGTGGAAAATAAATCTTTCATTATTACCTAGCCTAGCTTAAGACTGATTGCAAACCCACAGAAACATGCTTGGCTCTGGACCTATCTGAAGAAATAGTTTCACAGTAAATGGCATTTAGTGAGGTCAACAAACGTCTGCGATCCGAGCAGCCCATATAATAACAACATTACTTATGAATTAATGAAAGAATGATGCTAAATATAGGAAACAATAAAGACGAGCAAGTGCCAGAGAATCTAAGCAAATTTGGCAGGCTCGACTGAAAAAAAACACTGGTGGCTCTGTGAGTCCGATGACCATAGATCAGAACTGACCGCAGCTGGGGAATAGCGTGATTGATGTTGGTCACAAGGACGTCTGTTCTGAAGTGGAACAGGAGCGAGTTGAACGGGTAGAGAAAGAGAGAGATTAAAGAAAAATCAAAAACCGGGATGATTGACAATCAGTTAGATTGGAACTGAAAAACGCGATTAATTTAATTTATTTTTCTCCTGTTCCCATCTTCGAGAATATCGTGCCCATTTAGGTTATACATTAAAATCATTGTTAAAGTGAGATATGTACCTTTGCCTCTATTCCCTGAGTGTGATCACTTTATTTTGTTCATTAACGGGATGCTGTGCCAGCATTTAATTTCCTTTCACAATTGTTCCTGAGAAAATGTTGGTGAGCTGCCTTCCAGACACACTGCAGTCCGTGGGTTGTAAGTAGTCAGTGCTTAGATACATGTGGTTTCATTTCTTTGAAGCTTTGTAGTGAAGTAATATAACTGAGTGGCTGGCCTGCCATTTCAACGTGAATTCCAAAGTCAATCACACTGCTGGAGTCACATGTCAGTTCAACCAAGAAAAGGTAATAGATTTTCTTCTATGGAGGATGTTAGACAGCCAGGTAGGTCTTCTTTACGACC
>NC_057717.1:69138192-69156358 GCF_004010195.1 Chiloscyllium plagiosum | reverse complement strand
TACAAACTTCGCCTGGTCGCCTGAGGATGTCTGGCACAGTGAAGCTGCTGTGTTAACCACTGAGACACTGTGACAAGAAAAATCGTTTAATATAAATACTTTCACGAAGAGATCTGTGCTTTCTCGTCCCAAAATTACGCAGAGGAAACTGGAAATCGTCTCATCCGAATCAGGGGCTTATGTGTATTTGGGTTTAACAATATTGGTTATCTGTCTGATGTTGTATAATATTGTGCATAACTAAGCCTAAAACAGATTGACGCAAGATTTCCTGTAAGATGAAAAAAAGGTGAGAGATTAATGTAAGTTAGAAAGAAAATAACGTCGAGCACGTGCAGGCACAGAAATTGATCAGGAAGAAGTCAGTACAGGTCTGGATCTGGTGGAGCGAGCATGATCTTTAACAGATTAGGAGAGATCAAAGGATGAAGAAATCACACAGACAGAGTGAAGAAAGACACAGGAAGAAGCAACTGCTGGTTTGAGAGGAGACTGTTTTACAGAGTTGAGATGCAGACGCAAAACGGCAATTGTGAGTGCCTGAGAGAGAGTGACAGCGAGGGATGGAGAGTAAATTACAGGGATAGAAAGAGATGAAAATGTATTGAGATTGATGGAAGAAGCTGTGAAACTAACAGACCATGCACAGTAATTCACGGGAGAAGCTGTTTTTTTGTTTGTTTCTTGACAGAATCCTATCTTATTGAGTGATATTGCAATTTGGCCTTAATTGCTACAACTATGTTCCTTTCAGTATGACAGTCTCTTCCAAATACCTGTTACCATTCCAAAATCTAAACCACACTTGTGTCCAATGTCGGATCAATTCTTCATAACCCAGGATTTGAAACTGAACATAAAAAGGCCTTTCCCACAGAAACCGAAAACAGCCCAAGTCTGATGGGCTGGAAAGCAATTTAATTCTATAAAAATCGGCCGTGTGGAATTAATAAATGTGGTTTGCACCCTTCGCTTACCTATCACTAACATCAAATCCATAGCGATTAATGATTGATACGGCTCTTGAACCATTTACTGTTAGTTTAGTTAAAGAAGCACTGCTGCACTTTAATCCTCCACAGATTGCCGACAGTGTGGAAAGAGACCATTTCGTCAAAACGTCCACACCGACCCTCCGAAGAGTAACCAGTTCCGTGCTGTATGACTCCTACTTTACTCCTGACTTTTGAACTAACATACATACCCTTAAACTATGTGCAATTTATCATTTCCAATTCACCTGACCAGCATATCGTTGGATTAAGGAGGAAACCGGACCTCCCGGAGGAAACCCGCACACACAGGGAGAATTCTTATTTTTCTTTTTTTAAAATGGAATCCCTACAGTGTGGAAACAGTCCACTTGGCCCAACAATTCCACATTGATCCTTCGAAGAGTATCCCATTCAGATCCAACCGCCGGCCCGATTACTCTGAATTTCGCCTCAGGAATGCACCAGAATTACACATCCCTGAACATTATGGACAATTTTGTTTGGCCAATTCACCTGACGCGCACGTCTTCGGAATGTGGGAGGAAAAACACTCACACGTAGGAAGAACGTGCAAACTCCAGACAGGTTGTTCCTCTTTTTGCAGTTCTGGTGTACTGCAGTGTGTTGTCGACCTTTTGAATAGTGTCTTGAAGCAACTTCGTTTGTGTGTATTGGGGTGGTTGCTTTCATATGAAAGGTATTCGCAAAAAACGGATATCCGCGCAATTTCATCAACAGATGCCTAAGGGAAAGACAACAGATGGAAGACATGCCGAAAGCCAAAGGTCTAGCCACACTACCATCCATCAAGAACATCTCTGAAATGACAGCCAGACTACTGCGACCACGAAGACTTATAACAGCACACAAACCAACAGCCACTCTCAGATAACAACTCACCAAAACGAAGGACCCAATACCCAGCATGAGCAAAACTAATGTAGTGTACAAAGTCCCATGCAAGGACTGCACAAAACACTATATAGGACAAACAGGAAGACAGCTAACGATCCGCATCCACGAACATCAACTAGCCACGAAACGACACGACCAGCTATCCCTAGTAGCCACACACGCAGACGACAAGCAACATGAATTTGACTGGGACAACACTACCATTATAGGGCAAGCGAAACAAAGAACAGCCAGGGAATTCCTAGAAGGATGGCACTCATCCACAAACTCCATCAAAAAACACATAGACCTGGACCCAATATACCAGCCACTACAACGGACAGCTGAAACTGACAACCGGAAGCGGCAGGGACAGGCCACTATAAATACCGGTGGAAACCCCACGGAAGCGCTTCACAGGAGGCTCCTAAGCATTGAGGATGTCACCTTGACAGGGGACGAAACGTTTGCAACAAAAACTTCCAGCTCGGCGAACAGAACCACAGCAATGAATAAATAGACTCGCATAATTGGCAAATTTTCTCCCTTGTTTCATTTCGTGATGGAAATCAGTCGGCCAACGTACGACATCAGAAGAGACAAACAAACTGCAGATGCTGAAATCCAAGGCAGGCATGCAGGAGGCTTGGAAAACAAAGGAAGTCAGGTAGCATCAGGAGGTGAAGATATCTACGTTTCGGGTGTAACCTTCCTTCAGTCTTTGGGCTGGGTGGAAATGGATCCACAGATTAGGAGAGGTAGTGGTTGAGGATGGCAGTGTGTTGTGTTCAGGACAGGTGAAATAAAACAAGGGCCCGGCCTAGTTGGTTGATTGGAACAATAC
Organism: Chiloscyllium plagiosum; assembly: GCF_004010195.1. NCBI lineage: Eukaryota > Metazoa > Chordata > Chondrichthyes > Orectolobiformes > Hemiscylliidae > Chiloscyllium > Chiloscyllium plagiosum. The sequence goes on along the minus strand of NC_057717.1, from coordinate 69,153,625 downwards.
ATTTGCGTGGTGGTGTGCCAATACATTTTGCATGCCTTTCAGTTGTATGGGAAGGTACCTTTGGGTTCAGGAGTGTTTACAGGGCAATGTCCCCAAACATTTGAGGAATGCATTGATACTTGACGTACTCAGGAGAGGTGGCGAGAGCAAGCGATTCTTGGAGTTGTGGTCTAATTAGAGTTGTCAGAAGGGTTTAAGGATGATCGGTTGAATATAGAGACTGGTCAGCTGTTGGGTGAGCACAAGGTTCAAATTATATTTACTGTGTGTAAAGGGGTTTTGAGAGCAGTGCAATGGGGAATGGAGGAGGTGCGATCGAGTGCTCTCTGGATGACAGGGCAGTGCAACATGTTTACCAAAATGGGAGGACATCTATGATGTTTGAGAGTGGAATGTCTCCTCATCCACGCAGATTCGGTATAGGCTGAAGAATTGCGTGAATGCTGTGGACGGCTTGACGGTTATTGGCAGGAAAAAGTTGTCAGTCAGGTAGCGATGAGAGTCTGTGGGTTTTCTTATACTCATCCGCCTGAAGATTGCACCCGAGATAGAAACTGAGATGTTAAGGCAGGGGAGGGTGATGTTCAGGATGGACCAAGTGTGACTCCTGCAATGTGCCTCATTGTTAACTGACCTGATGCAGTTGTGGGTGAGTGATAACCTACTACATATTATACTATTCAATGCATGAACTATTAATAGAACATTTCCTTTTTTGCTTCAAGTATTTCGAACTACCTAATTCAGTAAAGCTGTCTTCACTTGCATTTCATAACGTTGCTCTCTCGAGAAACCCAATGTTCGTTTCAAAGTTACAAACCACACAACACCAAGTTATAATTCAACAGGTTTATTTGGACGCACTATCTTTCTGAGCGCTGCTCATTCATCATGTGTTTGCGGAGTTTCAAAAGTCTTAGAAAAGATTAATTCATTTCGCACATTTCTCATGCATTCTTCCTTGGCAGAACGCAGTCTCTCCTTCTAGTTAACATGCTGAAAGGAATGTTTGGCCGTCAGCCTTCACCAGCTTTTAAACTGGTGCCAAATCCGAACTTGTACCATTGGATAATCTGATTGACAAAACATTTTGCCAGTTGTACACTTCATTGCATTTTACTTCAGCAATTCAAATGGATCCCATGCATTTTTTAAAAAATAAATTACGGTACTGAGTAATTTTTTTTTAATCAAAGCAAATTGGACAGAAATAGAGAGAAAAATATCAACGTCATTAATAGAAATCGCGAAAAACGATTAAAAAAGTCATCCTAGAAATGTTAATTGCGACTTTGACTCTGCTTACGATCCAAGTATATTTTGTCTCGTTCGGATAACCTCAGTTTAATCTTTTTCCTGTCCCACCGAAAGTGTGCTTTGATACTGTCGAATAGCATGATTTATAAAACATTTAATCTCAACCTGACTTCACTGCAAATGACTTCGGCCATTCAAATGGATCTCGTGCTTTTCTTCCTCATTTCCGGTATTAAGTAAATCAATGAGAAGTGATTTCCCATTTCCACCAAAGCAAATTGAACAGAAATACAGAACAAAATTTTACTTTCCTCATTGAATGTGCAGAATTTCGTCTAGACATGTTAATTGCGTCGTTGGCTTTGTATATGATAAGAAAGCTCTGAGATTATTTTTCAGTCTCCTTCAGTTCACCACATTTCAGTTGTCACCCTTTCCCCCGCAGCAACTGTTCTTTCTATAAAAGCATCCTTCTCAATCGCCTGGTCGTTCTCACGGGAGTGAGAATTTATTTCCGAGATTCATCCCTGCTCATCACACCTGTTTGTTCTCTCATGGCCACTTAGTTTGCAGCCCCCGTTGTTTCACTGGTTCACTGTGGTTTCCCCTCTGATTTATCTTTCTGGCCATTTGCTGTGAAAAGCTGAAAACAACGCTCTGCACTGAAAAAAAGAAAGCAGCGATTTTGCTTCTAACAACAGTGAGCGTACTGGGATGTTTGGAACCTCTTCCCCGAAGATTTACACAAGAAGCTCGATGTTGGATTGAAATGCAGTTTGAAACACAAACTTGTTGGTTACGCGTCATGGCCCACATTTATCATGTTTCATTGCTCCCATCCGCTCTTGTTCTGCTGCTCAATGATCTGACATTCGCAACGTAGTGACAACTACACAATGACATGGGCACCAGGACTGCACCACTGGAGAGAATGACAAAGACGAAGAAATGGTAAAGGGAAGGAGATACATTATTTTATTCTTTAGTATATCTGAATCTTTCATGCTTTCATTGGCTACTCGGCTTCTTTATGATATGTATGTGCGAATTGAAAGCATTGAGTTTTATCCCTCTGATTCAGATCACCGAATGATAACACTACGTGGATCTGCCATGATACAGCTCATCAGTATATGTGCCAACATTTGCATTGCACTGTAACACAGCAACAATTCGGAAATGAGCTCAATTATACTCTGAAGTACCTATGCAAATGCAATGTAAAATTAGTAATAGCTTCTGACCGTTTACAGCGAGTGGAGACTTGCTCCTGGCTCAAATATGCTGACCACAACACTGGAACAATGTCGAAGACAGAGTAAGCCTCAATGTGCAAGCAAGTTTACATATCACCGCAGTCATCAGCTGGGGTATTGTCTTATTGAGTGACAAGTATGAGGCGGTGAATTCCTTGAATGGACAATTTATTAGTTGAAACCTGCGGTGTGAATGTGGCATTCAGTGTGTCGTACATTCGGCTCTGCAGTGTTTCCTTAATTCTTTTTGTTGTTTTTGCAGTTAATATTATGCACACTTAATCAATGTGTTAAATATTTATCTTGATGCACATTTAGCCTGTTCTCTTCAGTCACTTTCGACTTGATTTTTTTTTATTCATATCCCCGAAAGCAGACACAATTACATGAGACAGAGATGCATTTGGAGATTCGAGACCAGCGGGATTCTGTCGGAAGAGGGGTGCAAGGGACCGATAATATCGAACGGTTGAGTTTAAGAAGGAGGATGCGCTGGAAAACTTTTCAACATGATAATGCATAAATCCCTTGGGGAGACGGGTCGTATCCAGGGTATTCACGAGAAGGGAGGGAAGGCATTACTGTTTCAGGTATGATCTTTTTCAGTCCACTTGAACAGTGCTGGCGCATGCATTTCCGTTGCTCAAGAAGAGGAACAGGAATAACCCTGGAAATTACGGACAAGTAGGTCTTATATCATTGGTGGGCACAATATGGGAGAGGTTTCTGAGAGTTAGGATTTCTGATTGTTCGTTAAAACATTGTTTGAATAGAAATAGTCAGCGTGGTTTTGTGAGTCGAAGAGTGTGGTGCTTGAAAGCCAAAGCAAGTCAGGCAGCATCCGAGGAGCAGCGGAAATGACGTTTCAGGCACAAGCCCTTCATCAGGATTGTGGCTGAGAAAGGAGCTGAGAGATAAATGGGATGCAGTCGTGTTGAGGTGAAGTTCGCTGGGTCGCCGAGCGGTAGATTCAGATGGGGGTGTGTGATTGTGATAGGTAGGAACAGAAGGTGGTGTGGATAGCTGGGCAGTAACATGGAGAGGTGGAACGGGTCAAGAGGGCAGTACCACGTTCAAGGTTTGAATGAGGGAAGTGTTGGAGGGAGGGGAGATAAGAAAACTGGCGAAGTCTACGTTAATGCGTGCCATTCGATGGTACCAAGGCGGATGGTGAGTTGTTCTTCCTCCTGGCGTTGTCTGGCAAGTATTTGGCAGAGAAGGAGGTCCAGGACTTACATGTCCTTAGTGGAGTGGGAAGGGAAGTTGAAGTGATCAGGAACAGGACAGTGGGACTGTCTGTTGCATCTGTTCTGAGATGTTCACTGAAGCATTCCAAGCGTTGCCGCCTTGTCTCCACAAAGTAGATGAAGCCATGTCACCACCAATGGACAGAGTAGATGAGGTGTTTGCACGTACAGGTAAATCTCTGCTGTATGGGAAGGATCGTTTACGGCCTTGGATAATTTTGGGGTGGGGCAGGTATGAGCACAGGTGTTACACCTCTTGCTGCGGCCAAGGGATGCTGCCGTCAACAGACGATGAGTTGGAGGAATGCGTGGATTTAACGAGGGAGTCGTGGATGGAATCATCTCTGCAGAATGCTGAGAAAGGTGGTCAGGGAACAATTGTAGACAGTTAGCTCCTGGAATGGTTAGGATTGAACCTCATGTCCGTGTTGAGTTGTTTACCAGAAATGGAAATGGAGACGTCCAGGCAGAGAAGGGAGTTGTCTGAGAATGTCTGTGAACTTGAGGTCAACGTGAAAGGTGCTTGAGACATTGATAAACTGTTAAACTTCCTCACGGTCGCACAAGGTGTAGCCCACAGAGTCATCAATGTAACGAATGGAAATACATCAGAAATGGTGGAATGTTAACTCCTGAAGGCGGGTTGATCCATTATATCTGATGAAGAAGCAAGCATACCTTTGGCTCACAATCTGACCATGGCTGCTGTTTTGGTCTGAAAATAAATGGAAGGATTCGAAGTAGAGGTTGCTGAGATTGAAGACCATTTTCGCCTGTTGAATGAGTGTGTCGGTGGAGGGATAATACTTGGATCAGCGGGAAAGGATGAAACGTTGGTTTTAGAGGTTTGCACCAAGGTGAAAGGATGTGAGTTTGGGGTGATTGTCCATGGTGAAGATGAGGCATTGTGAGCACCAGGGAAACGAAAGCACTTGAGGAGGTGAAATGCGTGGAGTGTGTTTCCAATTTATATAGGGATGTATTGGACCAAGGGGGATAGGACATTGGCAAGATAAGGAAAGGTAGGATCTGTTGGGCATGGGTTGGCGGAAACCGTGTTTCGACAGTGGCGGTAAGGTTTATGAATTTGGGTTCAGAGATAGAAACAACCACCGTGGATTTTCAGGACGCTGAGACTAAAGGGTGTGTAGGAGACATCCCTGAGATGATGAGGTTGTGGATAGTATGGGAGATCATGGTTTGTTGATGGAAGGTGCGGCCGTAGCTGGGGGGCAGTAGGAGGAGGTGAGATGGCAACTGGCTTCCATGGTTTCGAAGTCAGGACACCAAATGAAGAAAGCGCACCCACAACCTTCCGTCATATGGTATTATGCTGACTTTTGGCTTGGAGTGAAGGGAACTGAGGACTGAGCATTGTGAGAGTGAGAGTTCGGAGTGCGTTAATGGAGTGGACAAGTTGAGGTGACCAAAGTGATGGCGGCAGTTTGTGGTGATGCGGTCTGGGGCGGGCAACAGTCCAGTATAATGTATTTTGAAGGTCGCAGAAGGGATCCTCGGAGGTTGGATGGACAAAGTAAGGGCGTGGTTAGAAGCAGAAGAAGAAAGTTGGATGTTGCAACACCTGTTGAACTTTTGTGTCCCGGAACGTAGTGCAATGAAGGTCAGACATTTACTGAGGACTGACGTTCATGCTCAGTAAGGGGGAGGTGTGAGGGATCGTTTCAAAAAGGACTCATCAAGGCTGCAATTAAGGTGCAGAGTTAGAGTTGGGAGTTGTGGCAGAGACTGTCTCGGTAGCAAATGTGATCATGGCATTGTTTGAGACATCATCACATGAAGTGTAAATTACCATGTTCATTGGAGGGCGGAAGTGCTGCGTTCAGTGGCATCCGAGGCAACGGAAGTATCCTTACAAATGACGTTCGTGGTGTCTTCAGCGGTGGCTGCGTTGATTGACTTCACTGAGGGTGGAAGTGCCTTAGGGGCCAGCAACATCTGGGCTGCAAGTGGCGTTGCGTATAGCCTTGGCAGTGATTTCATCAGAGGGGGACAATCCTGCCTTCAAATTATATCATGGTTCATGCAGTGTGATCGAGTTTATCTCTCGGAACGCCCTCCCTATTGGAAATGGGGGCTGCTCCAAAAGCTCAAGCTTGCTACATCGTTCTTAAAACTCTGGTCCTCTATCACACGTAACATGCCTTTCCAATTCTTCAATTCAGTCTTTTTCTAGTCTTAGCCTTATTCCGTCTCAGCTTTTCCTGTGGCAGCAAAATACTTGCAGGTCAGCCTTGTCTTCTCTTCATGTATGTTGCTGCTTGACTCTCCATCTATCTCTCTGTCCCCCCTCTCTCTCCCTCTCTGTTTTTCCCTCTGTCAGTGCGCCTCTCTGTCCTTCAATGTGTTTGGTGCCTCTCTCCATCAGTCTCCCTCCATTTGTAAATAATTTGATGGATCACGTATGACAAGTATACACTTCGGTACTTTATAACTCCCAACACGACCCTCCAGTATTCCAGAACACACAGTATTACAGTGCAGGTACAGGGTGCTTAATCCCTCGTGTTTATGCCGTCAATGGTGCAGATCAAATTAATCACAAAGTCCTGCACATTGCCCATTTCCCTCGACGTTCACGTCCACGTTCGCCACCGACTGTTCAAGCGTCTACCGATATGCTCCTTAAACGCTGAGACCATATCTGCTTCTACCGCTACCCCGGAAGCTAGGTCCACGCCCCCTACCAACATCTGTGTTGATAAAAAATCTCTATCCTCTCACGTCTCCTATAAACGTGTCACCTTCCACATTAAATATTGCATTTGACACTTCCAGTCTCGGACAAGAGATTGTGATTATCCACCCGATAGATATCTCATAATTGTAGGGGCTGTTGTCCGTTCTCCAGTCAGCTTCCGAATCCCAGCGAAGATAATCCAAATTTCTAAAACTTCTCTTTTCGATATTATATTACATTCCAAGAAACGACCAAGAAACTTCGATTGCACCCATCTGAAAGCAACCAGATCGTTGTTCTGCTGTGGTGACTACAACTGCACTCATTGCAACAGTTTGCAAATATTATGGAGCTGCAACATGACTTGCCGAGTTTTATCCTCAGTGCCAAAACCTGATGAAGGTTAGCATGTTGTTCGTCTTTGTTACCTTCTTATGCGATAATAATATCACTTCAAGGAGCTACGGACTTCCAACAAAGGTCCGTCCTGTGTCAACAGTCCTCTGAGTCATACTATTTTTTCATACTGTCTACTTACAGTCAACGTCCTAAAGTGCGTCTGCTGCCACTTGCACAGATGATGTTTCATCTGCCATTTCTACATCTATCTTCACACTCACACAAACACACTAACTTATAGAGCAGAAGTCCCAGCACTCCTTACAGATTACCATTTGTTACATAATTCAAGTCAGAAACAACCCAACACAACGATACGTTCTTCCTCTGACCAAGCAAACGTTTCTACCTTATTATTTCATTCACATGCCACCTCAGTTAATGCTATGTCCCAGTCTTCCATGCTTGCTTGAAGTTTTCGAAAAGCCCACTCAGGTAATATTATGCAAGTTAATCTGGCAGTTATGCAGGTAACTTAGTGATGTAATGCATACCCGGGATCATATCACAGGGCGCCAGTCACAGATAAAGGTCGTGCACTGTGATAGGCTAGTTAATTCACTGCGAGATAAGCTACTGCTGAAGGTGATGGTAGGACAATATGATAGGTTACGTGTAATGTGGGGAACCAGTCTGGTAGACGATTATTAATTTAGAAAGGTAATGGAAGCCAATATGATTTGTTATGCTAATGTCATCCGATAGGCCAGGGAACAAAAAAAATGTATCAACGTCAGTGGAACAAAGGCTTGTTGGGCAATCATGCAGCCATTAGATGATTGCCACACCTTTTCCTCGCAAATTAAAATTTCTCCAGGTAATTTTTGGAAAATATTGAGTGATTCAACGACAAAAACGTTAGCATGCCAGATGAGACTGGGAGAATCATTCCGCTCTGAAAAGATGCTGCAGTTACAAGGCACTCACAGTTGTGCCGAAAGCTCTCCTGAGAAAGACAGAGTAAAAGTGCTGGCTACACACAAAAGAATGGCAAACGTTTTGCTGCTAATTTGACGATATTCTGTCAAATAAGGGATGTTTTCAGAGTCGAAGAAGTGCAGAGAAAACTGCTGGTGGGTCAGTCTGATCCAAAGAATGAAAGGGTGAACGGTAATTTAATGTTTGAAGATATTCCGCAAAACTGCGCGGGGAGGGGGGTGATTATGTATAGAAAAGAGAGATTGCGACAAAATTCCATGTCGTGCATATAAATTCTGTTTGTTCTGCCCTGAAATAGTAACGGTAAATAAAGAAGAAAAAAAAGCAAGATCAGGTGACTGAACCGTCAGAGCTGGTGAGGACTGTTTTGTTGTTAGTACTGTTGAATTTCAATGAAATTGAAAGCGGGCAGATTGGTAGTAGACTTAGAAGTAAAATAATAGAAACTAGACAAGTTTTCTAAAGTGCTACTGGCTGCTTGAAAAAAAAAGTCTGGATGATTATCAGAGTGATGTAATTTTACACATGAACAAAGGATCTGCTAAGACAGAAACGTTATCTGTGTAAGAGAGAGAGAGAAGCTCTGGCTTGTAGAATGACTTTGTGTGCGTCTGTGTGTCTGTGTGTGTGTTTGAGAAAGAGACACTCTAGAGTATAACCATTGTGGTCTGGTTTTTGTCCACAATTTCTGGTTCGTTAAATGGTCTTGTTCCCCAGAGCTCGATATGCGGGAGTGTTTTGATCTTGTCTTGCACTGTAGGAATCCAACATCGAGTTTTCCTTAAAAGCTTTTTTCAAGGAATCATCAGTGATTCCTGTAATCTGCAGATGCAGTCCTGGATTAGTATAGGTAGAACGAACGAAAATAGAATGTCTTCATTAATTAGTTGAAACTAAGAATGTTTTGGGACTGATGAACTGATGAGGGATGACTGTGATTTGTAGAGTTATGGAATATTCACAATAATGGTCGACTTGCTGCCGGATATGAGAGGCATACGGGAGTGGATTGTGAGAATAGAAGTAATAGATCAGCTGGACTGTAATATATGTCAGGATGAACAAAGTTGAAATACTGCGAAAGAAATTACCAGTAGAAAGAAAGGATATCATAAAACAAACCTGAACAATGGGAATAAATAAATGATGGTTTAAAACCTTAATTGCCAAAAGAGTGCACTTATGATGAAAATCTGTGCGAGGAAATGGAAGGATTAATTAAGAATTCCAGACCTCAGGATCAATGCTTCCGTGAGTTGCTTTGGGGGTACTTGTCTGCATACGTTTAGTATTGTGACTGCGGCATCTTTTCGTGGCCGTGTGATACATGATGAGCTCATTATGAACTCTCAGTTTGTTCCCTTGGCCGATACCTGATAATTGTGTGGTCTCGAAGTTTGGGATGTATCTGACTCTTCCCTTTGTTTGGCATGGCACCCGTGTGATGCTTCTCCTTGAGATTGTTACCTCGCCACGGGTTTAGTTTGATGTTCTGTCCCCGCTGACATTGCATCGACCGAAACGGAAGAGTGTCCCTGATTCTGCAGTGCCAATGGATAGTTTTGATCAGCGACCGGGTATTTCAAATGTGTTCAAGGCCAAGAATGAGATATCCGTGGGCTGGGAGTTACTTATCCCTGTCATTGGTATTATCAAGAATGCTGAGTGGATTAATTATATCTATTAAAATCATCCAAGATTTATTTATTGCTTTAATTATGGCCTTTCCGCATTAGCTGCGCAGTCAGATGGCGTGGCAGACAAGGCAGTCCTTCGACTCGTTGTTGGCTGAGAAAGGTGCGCTCTGTGTACAGTTTTGGGGACATTCATAGCCCGGAGGGATACTTTATACGGGCTGTAGCGAGGCTGTGCAATTTATGGAAGGAGCTTAAGGAGGATGCGGGGTCTGCCCATTGGGTCTTTTGTCTTGTTGAATAGTATTTTGAGTGGATGGGGAGCTTGGTTCGTTAAGACAGGGGTTGTTGCGGGTATCCTGGTGCTTGTTGCTGCATTTGTCTTTTGCTGTCTTATACCTCTATTTGAATCTTTTCAGTGTGTTTTGCTGCGCGACAATTCTCTGTTGTTCCAGTGGACTCTGGCCCGGCCCGTGCTCCACTGTGGATCCACTGCTTGACCACTATGATCTGAAATCTGGTGCAGTGCTGAAGTCTTCTTCCGATGGAGACACCTGACTTGCATGTGCTTCACGCGCATTTAGATTATGCGGGGTCTTTGGGTGTTTTTTTCTATGCCAGTAATTGTGGGACAAGTTTTTGACCTGTGCTTCCAGGTGCAGAGGAAGGTTCCTTTGAGATCTGCTCCCTGGAAATTGGTATTGACCGGTTTTGCAACTATGCGAATGGATTTGGTCTTTGTGCATCCAGTTTCCTTTTATTCTTTATCTGCATGAGATCTTTTAATCTCAAAGGGATAAATGCATGGATGTTAATTTGGCAGTTATACCGCTAAGTTAGTGTTGCAATGCATGCGCAGGTCCTATCAGGTAAGCACAGGAAAAACAACTGTCTCAAGTGCAGCAAAACAAAAGGTGCGTGGGCAGACAGGGAAACGATTTTATAGCTATCACAGCTTTGATTTCACAAGATTAAAGTTTAAGTTTTGAAGGATATCCCGTGTCTACTGTTTTTTTTTTAAATATTGAGTGATTCTCCCACAACAGTACACCGTGGACCCCATGCGACTTAGTCTTCTCCATCAGCCTACCATGAGAAACCTAATCAAAATGTTTTATTGAAACCCATGGAAATGACATCAAGGGCGCTTCCCTCATTCATCAACATTGTCACTTCCTTAAAGAATTCTATGAAGTTGGGAAGACATTACCTTTCCTGCACTAAAGCATGTTACCTGTCAAAGCTAGCACATTTTATTCCAAGTGGGAATAGATCCTATCCATCACTATCTTCTCCAGCAGCTTCACTACCACTGACGTCAGGATCACTGGTCTGTTATTACCTGGATTATCCCTGCTAGCTTTCTTCAACAAGGGTACAAAATTAGCAATTTTCCAGTCTTCCGTATCCCCACCCGTCTTCAAGGATGTTGCAAAGATATCTCGTAAGACCCCAGCTATTTCCTCTCTTGCATCCATCAGAAAACTGTGACAGATCCCATTCAGATCTGAGGACTTTACCACTTTAATGCCTTTTAGAATATGCATCACTTCCTCCCTGCTTATTCCGTTTTGACCGAGAGTAATCAAACATCTATCCCTCCAGTCAGCATCCGTCATACCCTTTTCCTCGATGAATACAGATGTAAAGTATTCGTTAATAATCTCACTGGTTTTCTCAGATTCCACGCATAACTTTCCTCCTTTGTCCTGAAGTGGGCTAACCCTTTTTCTATTTCACCTCTTTCTCCTTATATATGAATTTAAACAAATGGAAAAAGTTTTGCTTAACCCTGCTTGCAAAACTGATTTCATGACCCCTTTTGACCCCCTAAATCCTTCGTTTCAGATTGGTCCGACATTCACGATATTTTTCCAAAGCTCTGTTTGTCTTCAGTCGCCTCGAGCCGATGTACGCTTCTGTTGCCTCATTGCTAGTCTCACGATTTTACCAGTCATTCAGGTTTCCATAACCTTGCCATTTCAGTACCGCATTTTGTTTGTAAGAGCCAGCGTGACGAGGATAAAGATTCTCTTTAATTCTAGGTTATGGGTGCTCGGCAGGAGATCAAATCATATCGTCATGCATAACCAGAATTGGAGGCAAATTATTAGAACATATGCCCACTGTTGTTCATATTGGAAAGCAAAGTTTGAAAAAAAAACTTCTTAGAGAAGCATAGATCTTACAGCTGCTCGTGGAACGGCAGACATAGTTAAATATTAATTATAGTTTTACTGCCGTTAATACACTCATTATAGTCTATTTATAAAAGATTTGTTTTGTATTTTGTCTAATTAACATGCAAAAACAAGCAAAACGTCCAAAAACTAATTCATAATTATTTTCAAACGGACATCTTTTTTAAGCAAGGTGGAATATAATAATAGTAGAAATGTCTGTATACGTTTTAAATTGTTTCTTTTTTCACTGCAAATGTTTTATTTTTGTTTTGAAAACCAAACAGTTTAGTGTTAAATTAGAAGTTGTGCCTAGTCCTTTCTGTCTGCTAGCCAATATCATATTCATTCTATTCCTGAATCATTAATCCTTGAGTTTTAATAAAGATGGTTATAGTACGTAGACCCGACCACTGCATACATTTTCAACCTAACAGTTCAGACCATAACTTCGCCATTTGTTTTAGGTAAGTGTATCATGGATATCCCCAGAGCGAATTATCTGATCCGACTGCCGAGTTTTAAGCAATCGGAACTTATTTACAAAATTATGGAATGAACACAAAATACAATACCAGATACCTTATCCTACCCGACCTTGACAGGCTATACAGACTTAACAACGCTGTTCCATACTATTTACAACATTCCCAAAAAAAACAAACCACTGAGTACAAAGAATAAAATGGCAAATAAAAATTACAGGTGACGATGTCAAAAGGACAGAAGGAGGGGGAAAAGCGTCCAGTTTCAACTGTGACCCTGACTCAACTAAACCCCGAACTGAACTTACCTGCGCACTCAGAGTGCTGGCCACACTCGCTTGGTTGTACCAGTTCATTTTTAAGTCATTTGCATGAAACATTTTAGGCTTGGTATAAACAAAAGGGCACCAGTGATCCACTCAACCTTCAGACATGCTGGATCCTTGGGTTGGTTTGGAAATCTCTGAAAACTTCAAGGACATTATTACATTTTAAAAGGACACTCCCCACCACCACCCTAAAAAAATGACCATCATTATCCAAAGAACGCTTCATTCGTCAAAACCGCCCAATGTTTGGTTAATACTCTAAAAGCACGTATATTCATTCACTGTAAATATGCAAATATGTACAACGAACTTCGGATACAGACTTTCGTACTCCAACCACTGAACGCCTTCGGTGTTGTAATCATTAACACCTTCTCCAAATGCTTTCCTTCCTTATCAACATACCGTATGTGCCTATTCACATTCTCACACTGTGAGATTTCTTTCTGTCTGGAGTTCCTAACAAGAATTTCACCTGTTCAATTTCCTTTAGAATTGAACGTGTACACAAAAACTTAGTTTTAAATGTTCACGTATCCATTGAAGTGACAATATCACCTTAACCCTGAGAGCAAAATTTCAAATTTTTGATTTCTTGCCCGTTAGCTATTTCTTTGCATGATGTCATGGTTTAAAATGCGGTCGAGAAAACTCCCCAGCTCTGTTTAATCTCTCCCTAAAATTTGACACAATATCTAATTCTGTGGTCCCTGCATTCTGATTTCGGAATTTCTCCTTAATCAATTTTAACGTTCCTCTCAATTCATGCTCAAACACTAATTCAACTGGACAGAATTTGGGCGATTCATTAGGTGCATCTCTGATCATAAAAGTGACAAACGGAATTCCATTATCCCGATTCACGGGACAGCCTTGACAATATGCATCAAATCGTCTTTAATGTTTGTGGACACCTGTCTAGTCCTCCATGAGATTCTGGATGGAATGCAGTAGATTTGAGTTGTTTTATACATAATCTGTCAAGAAGGACTCTGAATACTAGGGATGTGAAGTCTGAACATGGATCGGACTGTTTCTGTATTGGTAGTCCGTTTCTAATTGCAAATTTGAATAATTCATCAATAATTCTTTCAACTGTAATAGTACATAATAGGTTGGCCTCTAGAAAACAATTAATACATGCATTATGGCTAAGAAATAGTGATTCCATCTTTTCGTGTGAGTTAGGCCACCGAAAAAATCAATTAAGACTCTTGTAAAATGATCCTCAAATTCTGAAATCGGTACGAAAGGTGCAGGTTTGATTATCGTCAGTGGTTTTCCAATTCTCTGGCATGCATGGCATGTCTGACAAAATTCAACTACGTCCTTCTGCAATCGAGGCCAGTCAAACTGTCTTTGTACTTTAGCCTGTTTTCCAAACTCCGAAATGACCTCCAAGTGGTTGCACATGCGCCACTCACAGCACCTCCCTTCCATAAGATAATGTGATGAATACATGCCCATTTGTCATCAGGTTAAATATGTGATTGTCCGCATTTCCTCATTAAGACATGATTTTTCAAATGATAACACCCAGGGATACATCCAGTGCCGCCCCAGCCCCACTGTATGAGTTTTTTGATACCAGTGCTTTAAATGTTCATTTTTCTCATGAAACTAAGTTAGTTTAGTTGAGTTAAAATGTTACATGGTCACCTGTTTGTTCCTGTTTTGCCTCAAATAGCTGAGCAAAGTCTCTGCTGATGCGACATCAGATTAATTATCTAAAGCTTCTCTATCCTGTTTCAAATGGTGAATTTGTGACCTTTTTAAAACACAATCAGGAAAGATTTCAGAATGAGTGCCCTGCCTTGCTTCAGTTTCCTGCTTCTCCACTAGCTGTTCAACCACAACAGGCAGCACTGCAACTGGTCAATCAGCTATATCATTTACAAGGACAAATTAGATTCACGGAGATGAGAGTTTGTCCAATTTTCCTAACACAAATTCTCAATTTTTTCTGGACGTTCTCACCTCACGTTTCATAACTGAGCTCTTTATTTTTGTCTTAAACGCTCTCTGTTTTTCTTTTTTCCTTTTTCTTCAACTAAATCCATTTGTTGTTTTACTATTTCTTCTGCTAAAACCGTTCTCTTGCTTTCTCTTCTGATTTTCATCGAAATTCAAAATGTTTTATTTCTGGAGCTAGTTCAAGCTACTCTATTTTCATTTGAGGTTGTGCCATCTCTACAGATCCTGATGGATTTCCAGCAAATTTAAAAGCTGAGATACTGCAGCGAATCTCCCATTTGTCCTCACGTTAGGAATTAGCTTCAATGCCAGCTTGTCTCCTAATTCCACAAGCTTGGTCTTATTAGGTTTTTGTGAAAACCCCAATGTCACTTCCAGAACGTTCCACTTCCAGAACGTTCTTGCTGACTGAAATATTCATTGCTGTTCGAAGATATTTTTACTCAACCAAATGAACACCTGAAATAAAAGACACCAACATCTACCATTCGCTACCTAAATCCTGCATAGAACCCACAATGTATTATGGACCAGACCCAACGGCTGAAAACATGTTTAAGCTGCTAGCACTTGCCGTAACTTATCTTTTTGTGGAAAGTAAGTGTACAGTGTCTACTCCTGGAGTGAATTAGCTGGTCAGACTGCCGAGGTTTAAACAAACAGAAATAATTCTGAAGGAGACGGAATGGAACACAACGAACCGAAAACAGTATACCCGAACAAACTATCCTCTTAGAACATGACAGACTACCCTGAAGTAATAACGTTGTTCGAAAGTACGAGCAAAAATCGCAATAAACGAACCCCTTTGCACAAAAAATATACATGACACAAAAAGACCACTTGTCAGAAGCGCAGGAGGAGGCGTGACCGTTCAGTTTCAAGTGACATTCTCTCAAAGAACTCCCGAACTGAAATGAAATGCCCAGCTGCAGACGTGTCCATGTTTCCTTGATTATAAGTCTTTCTTAAGGCGTTGAAAGCCTTCTGACTGCGGCATTATCTGTTGGTTACAAACAAACGGACCCCTAATTA
>NC_057717.1:69137624-69137692 GCF_004010195.1 Chiloscyllium plagiosum | reverse complement strand
CGATGGTACCAAGGCGGATGGTGAGGTGTTCTTCCTCCTGGCGTTGTCTGGCAAGTATTTGGCAGAGA
>NC_057717.1:69124752-69137047 GCF_004010195.1 Chiloscyllium plagiosum | reverse complement strand
GGAATGGTTAGGATTGAACCTCATGTCCGTGTTGGAAATGGACATGGAGACGTCCAGGCAGAGAAGGGAGTTGTCTGAGAATGTCTGTGAACTTGAGGTCAACGTGGAAGGTGCTTGTGACATTGATAAACTGTTAAACTTCCTCACGGTCGCACAAGGTGTAGCCCACAGAGTCATCAATATAACGAATGGAAATACATCAGAAATGGTGGAATGTTAACTCCTGAAGGCGGGTTGATCCATTATATCTGATGAAGAAGCAAGCATACCTTTGGCTCACAGTCTGACCATGGCTGCTGTTTTGGTCTGAAAATAAATGGAAGGATTCGAAGGAGAGGTTGCTGAGATTGAAGACCATTTTCGCCTCTTGAATGAGTGTGTAGGTGGAGGGATAATACTTGGATCAGCGGGAAAGGATGAAACGTTGGTTTTAGAGGTTTGCACCACGGTGAAAGGATGTGAGTATGGAGTGATTGTCCATGGTGAAGATGAGGCATTGTGAGCACCAGGGAAACGAAAGCCCTTGAGGAGGTGAAATGCGTGGAGTGTGTTTCCAATTTATATAGGGATGTATTGGACCAAGGGGGATAGGACATTGGCAAGATAAGGAAAGGTAGGATCTGTTGGGTATGGGTTGGCGGAAACCGTGTTTCGACAGTGGCAGTAAGGTTTATGAATTTGGGTTCAGAGATAGAAACAAGCACAGTGGATTTTCAGAACGATGAGACTAAAGGGTGTGTAGGAGACATCCCTGAGATGATGAGGTTGTGGATAGTATGGGATATCATGGTTTGTTGATGGAAGGTGCGGCCATAGCTGGGGGCAGTAGGAGGAGGTGAGATGGCAACTGGCTTCCATGGTTTCGAAGTCGGGACACCAAATGAAGAAAGCGCACCCACAACCTCCCATCACATGGTATTATGCTGACTTTTGGCTTGGAGTGAAGGGAACTGAGGACTGAGCACTGTGAGAGTGAGAGTTCGGAGTGCGTTAAAGGGGTGGACAAGTTGAGGTGACCAAAGTGATGGCGGCAGTTTGTGGTGTTGCGGTCTGGGGCGGGCAACAGTCCAGTATAATGTATCCAGCTGATACAGTATTTTGAAGGTAGCAGAAGGGATCCACGGAGGTTGGATGGACAAAGTAAGGTCGTGGTTAGAAGCAGAACAAGAAAGTGGGATGTTGCAACACCTATTGAACTTTTGTATCCCGGAAAGTAGTGCAATGAAGGTCAGAAATTTACTGAGGACTGAAAGTTCATGCTCAGCAAGGGGGAGGTGTGAGGGATGGTTTCAAGAAGGACTCAGCAAGGCTGCAATTAAGGACCTGGTGCAGAGTTAGAGTTAGGAGTTGTGGCAGAGACTGTCTCGGTAGCGAATGTGATCATAGCATTGTTAGAGACATCATCAAATGAAGTACAAATAACCATGTTCATTGGTGGGCGGAAGTGCTGCGTTCAGTGGCATCCGAGGCAATGGATGTGTCCTTACTAATGACTTTCGTGGTGTTTTCAGCCGTGGCTGCGTTGATTGACATCACTGAGGGTGGAAGTGCCTTAGGGGCCAGCAACATCTGGGCTGCAAGTGGCGTTGCGTATAGTCTTGGCAGTGATTTCATCAGAGGGGGACAATCCTGTCTTCAAATTATATTATGGTTCCTGCAGCGTGATCGAGTTTATCTCTCGGAACGCCCTCCCTATTGGAAATGAGGCTGCTCTGAAAGCTTAAAACTCTGGCCCTCTGTCACACGTAACATGCCTTTCCAATTCTTCAATTCAGTCTTTTTCTAGTCTTAGCCTTATTCGGCAGTTTGTGGTGATGCGGTCTGGGGCGGGCAACAGTCCAGTATAATGTATCCAGCTGATACAGTATTTTGAAGATCGCAGAAGGGATCCTCGGAGGTTGGATGGACAAAGGAAGGGCGTGGTTAGAAGCAGAACAAGAAAGTGGGATGTTGCAACACCTGTTGAACTTTTGTTTCCCGCAAAGTAGTGCAATGAAGGTCAGAAATTTACTGAGGACTGAACGTTCATGCTCAGTAAGGGGGAGGTGTGAGGGATGGTTTCACAAAGGACTCATCAAGGCTGCAATTAAGGACCTGGTGCAGAGTTAGAGTTAGGAGTTGTGGCAAAGACTGTCTCGGTAGCGAATGTGATCATGGCATTGTTAGAGACATCATCAAATGAAGTATAAATAACCATGTTCATTGGTGGGCGGAAGTGCTGCGTTCAGTGGCATCCGAGGCAATGGAAGTGTCCTTACTAATGACTTTCGTGGTGTCTTCAGCCGTGGCTGCGTTGATTGACCTCACTGAGGGTGGAAGTGCCTTAGGGGCCAGCAACATCTGGGCTGCAAGTGGCGTTGCGTATAGTCTTGGCAGTGATTTAATCAGAGGGAGACAATCCTGCCTTCAAATTATATCATGGTTCCTGCAGCGTGATCGAGTTTATCTCTCGGAACGCCCTCCCTATTGGAAATGAGGCTGCTCTGAAAGCTCAACCTTGCTACATCGTTCTTAAAACTCTGGCCCTCTGTCACACGTAACATGCATTTCCAATTCTTCAATTCAGTCTTTTTCTAGTCTAAGCCTTATTCCTTCTCAGCCTTTTCTGTGACAGCAAAATACTTGCATGTCAGCCTTGTCTTCTCTTCATGTATGTTGCTGCTTGACTCTCCATCTATCTCTCTGTCCCCCCCCTCTCTCTCTCTCTGTTTTTCCCTCTGTCAGTGCACCTCTCTGTCCTTCAATGTGTTTGGTGCCTCTCTCCATCAGTCTCCCTCCATTTGTAAATTATTTGATGTATCACGTATGACAAGTATCCACTTCGGTACTTTATAACTCACAACACGACCCTTCAGTATTCCAGAAAACACAATATTACAGTGCAGATACAGGGTGCTTAATCCCTCGTGTTTGTGCCGTCAATGGTGCAGTTCAAATTAATCACAAAGTCCTACACATTGCCCATATCCCTCGACGTTCACGTCCACGTTCGCCACCGACTGTTCAAGCGTCTACCGATATGCTCCTTAAACGCTGAGACCATATCTGTTTCTACCGCTACCCCGGAAGCTAGGTCCACGCCCCCGACCAACATCTGTGTTGATAAAAAAAATCTCTATCCTCTCACATCTCCTACAAACGTGTCACTTTCCACACTAAACATTGCATTTGACACTTCCAGTCTTGGACAAGAAATTGTGATTATCCACCCGATGGATGTCTCTCATAATTGTAGGGGCTGTTGTCCGTTCCCAGTCAGCTTCCGACTCCCAGCGAAGATAATCCAAATTTCTAAAACTTCTCTTTTCAGATATTATATTAAATTCCAAGAAACTGCCAAGAATCTTCGAGTGCACCCGCCTGAAAGCTACCAGATCGTTGCTCTTCTGTAGTGACTAAACTGTACTCATTGCAACAGTTTGCAAATATTATGGAGCTGCAACATGTATGTTGCCGACTTGCCGAGTTTTGTACTCAGTGCCCCAACCTGATGAAGATAAGCATGTTGTTCGTCTTTGTTACCTTATGCAATAATAATATCACATCAAGGAGCTACGGACTTCTAACAAAGGCCTGTCCTGTGTCAATAGTCCTCTGAGTCATACTGTTTTTTCATACTGTCTACTTACACTCAACATCCTGAAGTGCGTCTGCTGCCACTTGCACAGATGATGTTTCATCTGCCATTTCTCCATCTATCTTCACACTCACACAAACACACTAATTTATAGAGCAGAAGTCCCAGCAGTCCTTACAGATTACCATTTGTTACATAATTAAAGTCAGAAACAACCCACCATAACGATACGTTCTTCCTCTGACCAAGCAAACGTTTCTAACTTTTTATTTCATTCACATGCCACCTCAGTTAATGCTATGTCCCAGTCTTCCATGCTTGCTTGAAGTTTTCGAAAAGCCCACTCAGGTAATATTATGCAAGTTAATCTGGCAGTTATGTAGGTAACTTAGTGATGTAATGCATACCCGGGATCATATCACAGGGCGCCAGTCACAGATAAAGGTCGTGCACTGTGATAGGCTAGTTAATTCACTGCGAGATAAGCTACTGCTGAAGGTGATGGTAGGACAATGTGATAGGTTATGTGTAATGTAGGGAACCAGTCTGGTAGACGATTATTAATTTAGAAAGGTAATGGAAGCCAATATGATTTGTTATGCTAATGTCATCCGATAGGCCAGGGAACAACAAATGTATCAACTGCAGTGGAACAAAGGCTTGTTGGGCAATCATGCAGCGATTAGATGATTGCCACACCTTTTCCTCGCAAATTTAAATTTATCCAAGTAATTTTTGGAAAATATTGAGTGATTCAACGACAAAAACGTTAGCATGCCAGATGAGACTTGGAGAATCATTCCCCTCTGAAAAGATGCTGCAGCTACAAGGCACTCACAGTTGTGCCGAAAGCTCTCCTGAGAAAGACAGAGTAAAAGTGCTGTCTACACACAAAAGAATGGCAAACGTTTTGCTGCTAATTTGACGATATTCTGTCAAATAAGGGAGGTTTTCAGAGTCGAAGAAGTGCAGAGAAAGCTGCTGGTGGGTCAGTCTGATCCAAAGAATGAAAGGATGAACGGTAATTTAAAGTTTGAGGATGTTCAGCAAAACTGCGCGGGGAGGGGGGTGATTACGTATAGAAAAGAGAGATCGTGACAAAATTCCATGTCGTGCATATAAATTCGGTTTGTTCCGCCCTGAAATAGTAACGGTAAATAAAGAAGAAAAAAAACAAGATCAGGTGACTGAACCCTCAGAGCTGGTGAGGACTGTTTTGTTGTTAGTACTCTTGAATTTCAATGAAATTGAAAGCGGGCAGATTGGTAGTAGACTTAGAAGTAAAATAATAGAAACGACACAAGTTTTCTAAAATGCGACTGGATGCTTGAAAAAAAGACTGGATGATAATCAGACCGATGTAATTCTACACATGAACAAAGGATCTGCTAAGACAGAAACGTTATCTGTGTAAGAGAGAGAGAGAAGCTCTGACTTGCAGAATGTCTTTGTGTGCGTCTGTGTGTCTGTGTGTGTGTTTGAGAAAGAGAGACTCTCGAGTATAACCATTGCGGTCTGGTTTTTGTGAGCAATTTCTGGTTCGTTAAATGGTCTTGTTCCCCAGAGCTCGATATGCGGGAGTGTTTTGATCTTGTTTTGCACTGTAGGAATTCAAGGTCGAGTTTTTCTTAAAAGTTTTTTTCAAGGAATCATCAGTGATTACTGTAATCTGCAGATGCAGTCTTGGAGTAGTATAGGTAGAACGAACGAAAATAGAATGTCTTTATTAATTAGTTGAAACGAAGAATGTTTTGGGACTGATGAACTGATGAGGGATGACTGTGATTTGTAGATTTATGGAATATTCACAATAATGGTCGACTTGCTGCCGGATATGAGAGGCATACGGGAGTGGATTGTTAGAATAGAAGCAATAGATCAGCTGGACTGTAATATATGTCAGGATGAACAAAGTTGAAATACTGCGAAAGAAATTACCCAAAAGAAAGAAAGGATATCATAAAAACAACCTGAGCAATGGGAATAAAGAAATGAGGGTTTAATACCTTAATGGCCAAAAGAGTGTATTTAGGATGAAAATCTGTGCGATGAAATGGAAGGATTAATTAAGAATTCCAGACCTCAGGATCAATGCTTCCGTGAGTTGCTTTGGGGGTACTTGTCTGCATACGTTTAGTATTGTGACTGCGGTACCTTTACGTGGCCGTGTGATACATGATGAGCTCATTATGAACTCTCAGTTTGTTCCCTTGGCCGATACCTGATAATTGTGTGGTCTCAAAGTTTGGGATGTATCTGACTCTTCCCTTTGTTTGGCATGGCACCCGTGTGATGCTTCTCCTTGAGATTGTTATCTCGCCATGGGTTTACTTTGATGTTCTGTCCCCGCTGACATTGCATCGACCGAAACGGAAGAGTGTCCTGATTCTGCGGTGCCAATGGACAGTTTTGATCAGCGACCGGGTATTCCCAATGTATTCAAGGCCAAGAATGAGATATCTGTGGGCTGGGAGTCACTTATCCCTGTCATTGGTACTAGCAAGAATGCTGAGTGGATTAATTATATCTATTAAAATCATCCGAGATTTATTTATTGCTTTAATTATGGCCTTTCCGCATTAGCAGCGCAGCCGGATGGCGTGGCAGACAAGGCAGTCCTTCGACTCGTTGTTGGCTGAGAAAGGTGCGCTCTGTGTACAGATTTGGGGACATTCATAGCGCGGAGGGATACTTTACACAGGCTGTAGCGAGGCTGTGGAATTTATGGAAGGAGCTTAAGGTGGATGCTGGGTCTGCCCATCGGGTCTTTTGTCTTGTTGAATAGTATTTTGAGTGGATGGGGAGCTTGGTTCGTTAAGACAGGGGTTGTTGCGGGTATCCTGGTGCTTGTTGTCTTTTGCTGTCTTATACCTCTATTTGAATCTTTTCAGTGTGTCTTGCTGCGTGACAATTCTCTGTTGTTCCAGTGGACTCTGGCCCGGCCCGTGCTCCACTATGGATCCACTGCTTGACCACTATGATCTGAAATCTGGTGCAGTGCTGAAGTCTTCTTCCGATCGAGACACCTGACTTGCATGTGCTTCACGTGCATCCAGTTTCCTTTTATTCTTTATCTGCATGAGAACTTTTAATCTCAAAGGGATAAATGCATGGATGTTAATCTGGCATTTATACCGCTAAGTTAGTGTTGCAATGCATGCGCAGGATCTATCAGATAAGCACAGGAAAAACAACTGTCTCAAGTGCAGCGAAAGAAAAGGCGCGTGGACAGACAGGGAAACGATATTATAGCTATCACAGAATTGATTTCACAAGATTAAAGTTTAATTTTTGAAGGATATCCCGTGTCTACTGTTTTTTTTTTGGAATATTGAGTGATTCTCCCACAACAGTACACCGTGGAACCCATGCGACTTCATCTTCTCCATCAGCCTACCATGAGAAACCTAATCAAAATGTTTTATTGAAACCCATGGAAATGACATCAACGGCGCTTCCCTCATTCATCAACTTTGTCACTTCCTTAAAGAATTCTATGAAGTTGGGAAGACATGACTTTTCCTGCACTAAAGCATGTTACCTGTCAATGCTAGCACACTTTATTCCAAGTGGGAATGGATCCTATCCATCACTACCTTCTCCAGCAGCTTCACTACCACTGACGTCAGGATCACTGGTCTGTAATTACCTGGATTATCCCTGCTAGCTTTCTTCAACTACAAAATTAGCAATTTTCCAGTCTTCCGTATCCCCACCCGTTTTCAAAGATGTTGCAAAGATATCTGGTAAGACCCCCTTTATTTCCTCTCTTGCATCCATCAGAAAACTGTGACAGATCCCATTCAGATCTGAGGACTTTACCACTTTAACGCCTTTTAGAATATGCACCACTTCCTCCCTGCTTATTCCGTTTTGACCGAGAGTAATCAAACATCTATCCCTCCCGTCAGCATCCGTCATACCCTTTTCCTCGATGAATACAGATGTAAAGTACTCGTTAATAATCTCACTGGTTTTCTCAGACTCCACGCATAACATTCCTCCTTTGTCTTGAAGTGGGCTAACCCTTTTTCTATTTCACCTCTTTCTCCTTATATATGAATTTAAACAAATGGAAAAAAAGTTTTCCTTAACCCTGCTTGCAAAACTGATTTCATGACACCTTTTGACCCCCGAAATCCTTCGTTTCAGATTGGTCCTACATTCACGATATTTTTCCAAAGCTTTGTTTGTTTTCAGTCGCCTCGAGCGTATGTACGCTTCTGTTGCCTCATTGCTAGTCTCACAATTTTACCTGTCATTCAGGTTTCCATAACCTTGCCATTTCAGTGCCGCATTTTGGTTGTAAGAGCCAGCGAGACGAGGATAAAGATTCTCTTTAATTCTAGGTTACAGGTGCACGGCAGGAGATCAAATCATATCGTCATGCATAACCAGAATTGGAGGCAAATTATTAGAACATATGCCCACTGTTGTTCATATTGGAAAGCAAAGTTTGAAAAAAAAATTTCTTAGAGAAGCATAGATCTTAAAGCTGCTCCTGGAACGACAGACATAGTTAAATATTAATTATACTTTTACTGCAGTTAATACACTCATTATAGTCTATTTATAAAATATTTGTTTTGTATTTTGTTTAATTAACATGCAAAAAAAACAAAAATCCAAAACATAATTCATAATTATTTTCAAATGGACATATTTTTTTAAGCAAGGTGGAATATAATAATATGAGAAATGTCTGTATACATTTTAAATTGTTTCTTTTTTCACTGCAAATGTTTTATTTTTCTTTTGAAAACCAAACAGTTTAGTGTTAATTAAGAAGTTGTGCCTAGTCCTTTCTGTCTGCTAACCAATATCATATTCATTCTATTCCTGAATCATTAATCCTTGAATTTTACTAAAGATGGTTATAGTACATAGGTATGGAGCAGACCCGACCACTGCATACATTTTCAACCTAATAGTTCATACCATAACTTCGCCATTTGTTTTAGGTAAGTGTATCATGGATATCCCCAGAGAGAATTAGCTGGTCCGACTGCCGAATTTTAAGCAATCAGAACTTATGTACAAAATTATGGAATAAACACAAAATACAATACCGGATAACTTAACCTATCCGAACTTGACAGGCTATACAGACTTATCAATGCTGTTCCATACTATTTACAACATTCCCAAAAAACAAACCAGTGAGTACAAAGAATAAAATGGCAAAAAAATTACAGGTGATGATGTCAAAATGACAGAAGGAGGGGAAAAGCGTCCAGTTTCAACTGTGACCCTGACTCAACTAAACCCCGAACTGACCTTACCTGCGCACTCAGAGTGCTGGCCACTCTCGCTTGGTTCTACCAGTTCATTTTTAAGTCATTTACATGAAATATTATAGGCTTGGTATAAACAAAAGGGCACCAGTGATCCACTCAACCTTCAGACATGCTGGATCCTTGGGTTGGTTTGGAAATCTCTGAAAAATTCAAGGACATTATAACATTTTAAAAGGACACTCCCCACCAACCCCCTAAAAAATTGACCATCATTATCCAAAGAAAGCTTCATTCGTCAAAACCGACCAATGTTTGGTTAATACTCTAAAAGAACGTATATTCACTCACTGTAAATATGCAAATATGTGCAGCGAACTTCGGATACAGACTTTCGTACTCCAACCACTGAACCCCTTCGGTGTTGTAATCATTAACACCTTCTCCAAATGCTTTCCTTCCTAATCAACATACCGTATGTACCTATTCACATTCTCACCCTGTGAGATTTCTTTCTTTCTGGAGTTCCTAACAAGAATTTCACCTGTTCAATTTCCTTTAGAATTGAACGTGTACACAAAAACTTGGTTTTAAATGTTCACGTATCCATTGAATTAACAATATCACCTTAACCCTGAGACCAAAATTTCAAATTTTTGATTTCTTGCCCGTTAGCGGGTTCTTTGCATGATGTCATGGTTTAAAATGCGGTCGAGAAAACTCCCCAGCTCTGTTTAATCTCTCCCTAAAATTTGACACAATATCCATTTCTGTGGTACCTGCATTCTGATTTCGGAATTTCTCCTTAATCAATTTTAACGGTCCTTTCAATTCATGTACAAACACTAATTCAAATGGACTGAATTTGGACGATTCATTTGGTGCATCTCTGATCATAAAAGTGACAAACGGAATTCCATTCTCCCAATTCACGGGACATCCTTGACATATGCATCAAAATCGTCTTTAATGTTTGAGGACACCTGTCTAGCCCTCCATGAGATTCTGGATGGTATGCAGTAGATTTGACTTGTTTTATACATAATCTGTCAAGAAGGACTCTGAATACTAGGGATGTGAAGTCTGAACCTGGATCTCACTGTTTCTGTATTGGTAGTCCTTTCTAATTGCAAATTTGAATAATTCGTCAATAATTCTTTCAACTGTAATAGTACATAGTAGGTTGGCCTCTAGAAAACAATTAATACATGCATTATGGTTAAGAAATAGTGATTCCATCTTTTCGTGTGAGTTAGGCCACCGAAGAAATCAATTAAAACTCTTGTAAAAAGATCCTCAAATTCTGAAATCGGTACGAAAGGTGCAGGTTTGATTATCGCCAGTGGTTTTCCAATAATCTGACAAAATTCAACTACGTCCTTCTGCAATCGAGGCCAGTCAAACTGTCTTTGTACTTTAGCCTGTGTTTTCCTAACTCCTAAATGACCTCCAAGTGGTTGCACATGCGCCACTCACAGCACCTCCCTTCCATACCCCACTGGCAAGATAATGTGATGAATACATGCCCATTTGTCATCAGGTTAAATATGTGATTGTCCGCATTTCCTCATTAAGACATGATTTTTCAAATGATAACACCCAGGGATACATCCAATGCCGCCCCAGCCCCACTGTATGTGTTTTTTTGATACCAGTGCTTTAAATGTTCATTTTTCTCATGTAACTAAGTTAGTTTAGTTGAGTTAAAATGTTACATGGTCACCTGTTTGTTCCTGTTTTGTCTCAAATAGCTGAGCAAAGTCTCTGCTGATGTGACATCAGCTTCATTTTCTGAAGCTTCTCTATCCTGTTTAAAATGGTGAATTTGTGACCTTGTTAAAACACAATCAGGAAAGATTCCAGAATGAGTGCCTGCCTTGCTTAAGTTTCCTGCGTCTCCACTGGCTGTTCAACCACAGTAGGCAGCACTCCAACTGGTCAATAAGCTACATCATTCAGAAGGACAAATTAGATTCCCGGAGGTGAGAGTTTGTCCAGTTCTCCTAACACAAATTCTCAATTTTTTCTGGACGTTCTCACCTCACGTTTCATAACTGAGCTCTTTATTTTGGACTTAAACGCTCTCTGTTTTTCTTTTTCTTTTTTCTTCAACTAAATCCATTTGTTGTTTTACTATTTCTTCTGCTAAAACCGTTCTCTTTCTTTCTCTTCTGATTTTCATCGAAATTCAAAATGTTTTATTTCTGGAGCAAGCTCAAGCTACTCTATTTTCATTTGAGGTTGTGCCATCTCTACAGATCCTGATGGATTTTCAGCAAATTTAAAAGCTGAGATACTGCAGCGAACCTCCCATTTGTCCTCACGTTAGGAATTAGCTTCAATGCCAGCTTGTCTCCTAATTCCAGAAGCTTGGTCTTATTAGGTTTTTGTGAAAACCTCAATGTCACTGCTTCCACCTCCAGAACGTTCTTGCTGACTGAAATATTCATTGCTGTTCGAAGATATTTTTACTCAACCAAATGAACACCTGAAATAAAAGACACCAACACCTACCACTCTCTACCTAAATCCGGCATTGAACCCACAATGTATTATGGACCAGGCCCAACGGCTGAAAACAGTTTTAAGCTGGTAGCACTTGCCGTAACTTATCTTTTTGTTGAAAGTAAGTGGACAGTGTCTACTCCTGGAGTGAATTAGCTGGTCAAACTGCCGAGGTTTAAACAAACAGAAATCATTCTGAAGGAGACGGAATGGAACACAACGAACCGAAAACAGTATACCCGAACAAACCGTCCTTTCAGAACATGACAGACTACCCTGAAGTAATAACGTTGCTCGAAAGTACGAGCAAAAATCGCAATTAATGAACCCCTTTACACAAAAAATATACATGACACAAAAAGAACACTTGTCAGAAGCGCAGAAGGAGGCGTGACCGTTCAGTTTCAAGTGACATTCTCTCAAAGAACTCCCGAACTGAAATGAAATGCCCAGCTGCAGACGTGTCCATGTTCCCTTGATTATAAGTCTTTCTTAAGGCGTTGAAAGCCTTCTGACTGCGGCATTATCTGTTGGGTATAAACAAACGGACCCCTAATTACCATTCAAATATTTTAAAACTTGAATCGTTTAGTTCCTCCCTGAAAAAAAATCAAGGATAACATAACCTTTTCAAAAAGACCAGCTTTGTTACAGCATGCTACATTTGGCTTTATTTAAGATAGAAACTTGCCTCCGAGATGAATGTCCAGCGAAATCCACACTTCCTATATCTCGTCAGGACAATATGTCCACTGCAAATCTATTGATAGGTACGTGTTCCAGTGAAGGAGAGCTCAGCACAGTAGCAACATCGTGATTGATTTTTTCGGGGGGCGTGGTATGGGATCAGGCATCTGTGGTATTGAAAACGGAAAAAAAACAGCACAATCATCTAGCCAGTGATAAGAAACATTTATCATTCTCCCTCCCGACTAACGTCACGACGGAAAATGGGAATGGAAGATGAAACCAATTGACA
>NC_057717.1:69117461-69123837 GCF_004010195.1 Chiloscyllium plagiosum | reverse complement strand
CCCCATCATGGCCACTCCCACAGACACTGCGGCCCCTCACAATTCCTCCTGCACCACACTTGACATCACTTCCGCCCCTCACATCATCGCTGATGTCACACACTCATTGACTTCTGCCCCCTCCACTGCCGTAGTCACGACCACTTCCGCCCCCACAAACGCCACTCACCTGCATTCTGCTGACACGCCCCCCCACAGATACAACTGTCACCGACCCCGCCCCAGAACCCTGAGGGGAACACTACCCCAGCTCATGACTCCACCCCATTCCCCCATCACCACACCCACTCCAGTTACAGGCTATGTCCCCACTCCAGGCTGCACATTCACACCAGATCCCAGCTCCAGCCCTGCCGAGTGTTTATCATCCCTCCAGACCTTCCCCTCACTGAGAGCAAACGATCAGTCCTCAGCAAAGGACTCACCTTCATCCCCCTCCGTCCACGCAACAAAGAATTTAATACACGCTGTGACGTCGAACTATTCTTCCGCTGCCTCTGCCTCCAGGTTAACTTTCACAATCAGGACTCCGCGCCCACCATCCGAGGACACCTTCGCCTACCTCCAACACATTGCATCCACCTGGACACCCTGCGCTGGCCTATTACCTGCCCTCGACCTCTTCATTTCCAACTGCCACCGGGACATTAACCGCCTCAAACTGTCCACCTCCCTCTCCCACTCCAACCTCTCACCCTCACAACGCGCAGCCCTCCAATCCGTCTGCTACAATCCTGACCTCACCATTAAGCCAAAAGATAAAGGGGGCGCAGTGGTACTCTGGCGCACTGACCTCTACACCGCTTAAGCCACATGCTAACTCGAGGACACCTCTTCCTAACGCCCCCTCGACCATAACCCCACCCCCATCACCAAACCATCATTGCCTAGACCATACAGAACCTCATCAGCCCAGGAAATCTCCCACCCACAGCTTCCAACCTCATAGTCCGGGAACCCCGCACTGCCCGTTTCTACCTCCTTCCCAACATCCACAAGCCTGACCACCCTGGCCGACCCATTGTCCCAGCATGTTCCTGCCCCACTGAACTCATTTCTACGTACCTCGACACTGTCCTATCTCTCCTCGTCCAGGAACTCCGCTCATACCTTCGATACACCACCCAAGCCCTCCAGCTCCTCCAAAACTTCTGTTTGCACGGCTCCCAATGCCTCATCTTCACCATGGGTAGCCAATCCCTCTACACTTCCATTCGCCATGATCAGGGCCTCCAAGCCCTCCGTTTCTTCCTCTCCTGACGTCCCCAACAGTACCCTTCCACCGACACTCTCATTCGTTTGGCCGAACGCTTAACAATTTCTCCTTTGAATCCTCCCACGTCCTACAGACCAAAGGGGTAGACATGTGCACCCGCAAGGGCCCACCTATGCCTGTCTCTTTGTTGGCTCCGTCGAATAGTCGATCTTCCGTAATTACACTGGCCCCACTCCCCACCTCTTCCTCCGCTACATTGATGACTGCATTGGCGCCACCTCGTGCTCTCGCGAAGAGGTTGAGCAATTCATCAAATTCAACAACAAATTCTCCCCTGACATTAAAGATACCTGGACCATCTCTGACACCTCCCTCCCCTTCCTCGACCTCTCCATCTCCATGAATGTCGACCGACTTGATTCCGACATTTTTTACAAACCCACCAACTCCCACAGCTACCTGGATTACACCTCTTCCCACCCCACGTACTGTAAAGATGTCATCCCGTATTCCCAATTCCTCCGCCTCCGCCGTATCTGCTTCCAGGAGGACCAGTTCCACCATAGAACACACCAGATAGCCTCCTTCTTTAGAGTTCGCATCA
This sequence comes from Chiloscyllium plagiosum, assembly GCF_004010195.1. Classification (NCBI taxonomy): domain Eukaryota; kingdom Metazoa; phylum Chordata; class Chondrichthyes; order Orectolobiformes; family Hemiscylliidae; genus Chiloscyllium; species Chiloscyllium plagiosum. The sequence continues at coordinate 69,122,017 of NC_057717.1, read as the reverse complement.
ATGTGGACTTCAACAGTTTCCTCATTTAACCCTCCCCACCTCACCTCAGTGCCAAACCTCCAGCTCAGCACTGTCCCCATGACTTGTCTTGACTTGTCCTACCTGACTATTTTGTTTTCCACCTGTCCACTACACTCTCCCCACCCGAACTATCACCTTCATTCCCTCCCCCACTCACCTACTGTACTCTATGCTACTTTCTCCCCACCCCCACCCTCCTCTCACTTATCTCTCCACACTTAAGACTCTCTGCCTGTATTCCTGATGAAGGGCTTTTGCCCGAATTTCGATTTTACTGCTCCTCGAATGTTGCCTGAACTGCTGTGCTCCTCCAGCATCACTAATCCAGAATCTGGTTTCCTGCATCTGCAGTCATTATTTTTCCCCAATTGACAACGATGTCAGCATTCATTCCAGTACAGTTCTTATTGTCAAATAAATGTGCCATGTTGCAAGGAGTTAACCAGAAGTGTTCCCACTGTGACTGTGATTGATGTCAGTCTCCATGGATTCTAATTTTGTCACTGGAGGGTTTACCTTTTTTATTAGTTAGGGGGTTCTTGAAATGTTTTCTCCCATTGTAACAGTAGATGTATGACCTCCGACACTGACAGGGATCAGCAGCTACAGATACAGCGAGAAGAGAAGTCAGACCCTGGGGATAGCCTGGAATGCTACAGCAATAGATCAAAATCAGAGAACAGTAGCTTGGTATGTTGGAACAATGGATCAAAGTTTGAGAACAGCAGACTGCAATGTTGCAACAACGGATCCGAATCTGAGATCAATAAACTGGGAAGTTACTAAAGTGGATCCAGATCTGAGAATAGCAAACTGGAATGCTGCAATCAGAGACAGCAGGTTATCCACGGCTATTTTCTATCTTTCCTAGGTTTGGTCGACATTATCCGATCGGATATTCGGTGCACTACTGATTATTCCATTGGGCTATTATCCCGTTCTCGTTACTGTTGGTGTTTCTGATATGTTTCTCCATCACTATTAATTTCATAATCCCAAACACCTGTGGTGAATTTCTTTGCAATTTCATTATCTTTCTTTGGCAAAGATGGAAAAAATTGCCATCAGTTCCAATTGCAAACGACATTTATAATCACACATTTGCGAAGGACCCACACCACCCCGCCCACGCCTGTCAAACATCTGAGAACAGGACTGGTCGCATTGGCAAATTTCAAAGGCCCTGATCCGAAATTCACGGCTCCACACCTACCTACAGATGACAGCGACACTGTCTGAGAGTAGTAATTACGTTGGAGATGTAATAGAGAGGCGCAGGATATTACATTAAAAATAATGGTCCACATCCTCTCACAGAAGATAGAGACACTGTGCCAGAGTAGTTAGGTCACTGGAGATGTAATTAAAAAGAAAAGGTTATTCCACGAAAGACACTGTTTCACATACTCCCACCGACGATATTGACACTGTGTCAGTGTATTAATTTCGCTGGAGTCATAATTCAGACAGATTTTTACTCGAAAGATAATTTTGCATCGTCCTATAGATGACGGGAACATTGTGTCGGAGTAACAATGTCGCTGGAGATGTGATTCAAAGGAACAGGTTATTACACTAAAAACACTGTTTACCATCCTGCAACAGGAACAAGGACACTGTGTTAGAGTAGTGACGTCGCTGGAGATGTAATTTTGAGGGAAATGCTATTACACTAAATTTGTGTTTCGCATCATCCCATAGATGACAGTGTCACTCTGTCGGAGTAGTATTAACGCTGGACATGTAGTTCAGAGTCCCAGGCTATTAAAAGAAAGGTACTGTTTCACTTCATCCACAGGTCGGAAGGAAACTGTGTCAGAGTTTAATGTCGTTGGAGACAAAATTCAAATGGAACAGGTTATTACGGGAAAGACACTGTTTCATATCCTCCCACAGATCACAAGGGCACCTTGTCGGAGTCAGGATGATGCTGAAAATGCAGTTCAGAGGGAAATGATATTTCACTCAAGGATCTGTTTCATAATATCCCACAGCTGATCCGGGCACTGTGCCAGAGTAGTGACGTCTCTGGAGATGTCATTCTCAACGAAAGACTATTGCACGAAAGATACATTTTCACATCTCCCACAGATGATAGAGACACTGTGTCAAAGTAATAATATCACTGGAGATGTAATTCGCAGGCCCAGGTTATTACACAAAGAACTCTGTTCCAAATCCTACCGCAGATGCTATGAGTACGTAACATCAAATGGCAGCTACTGGAAATAAAATCGAATTGCACGAATATCAACCATAAGACTGCCAATATTTTCTCTAATTTTCAATATTTTTCACTTCTATCATGTGGAAAATAAATCTTTCATTATTACCTAGCCTAGCTTAAGACTGATTGCAGACCCACAGAAACATGCTTGGCTCTGGACCTATCTGAAGAAATAGTTTCATAGTAAATGGCATTTAGTGAGGTCAACAAACGTCTGCGATCCGAGCAGCCCATATAATAACAACATTACTTATGAATTAATGAAAGAATGATGCTAAATATAGGAAACAATAAAGACGAGCAAGTGCCAGAGAATCTAAGCAAATTTGGCAGGCTCGTGTGAAAAATAAACACAGGTGGCACTGTGAGTTCGATGTCCATACATCAGAACTGACCGCAGCTGGGGAATAGCGTGATTGATGCTGGCCACAAGGACGTCTGTTCCCATCTTTCCTATTTTTCTCCTGTTCCCATCTTCGAGAATATCGTGCCCATGCAGGTTATACATTAAAATAATTGTTAAAGTGAGATATGTCCCTTTGCCTCTATTCCCTGAGTGTGATCACTTTCTTTTGTTCATTCACGGGATGCTGTGCCAGCATTTAATTTCCTTTCAAAATTGTTCCTGAGAAAATGTTGGTGAGCTGCCTTCTTGACACACTGCAGTCCGTGGGTTGTCGGTAGTCAGTGCTTAGATACATGTGGTTTCATTTCTTTGAAGCTTTGTAGTGAAGTAATATAACTGAGTGGCTGGCCTGCCATTTCAACGTGAATTCCAAAATCAATCACACTGCTAGAGTCACATGTCAGTCCAACCAGGAAAAGGGAGTAGATCTTCTTCCATGGAGGATGTTAGACAGCCAGGTAGGCCTTCTTTACAACTGTCAACAAAGGTTTCATCGTTTCGTTTGATTCTTCATTCCCGATATTTTATTTAATCCAAATTCCACCATTTGCTGTTGTGGGATTCGAATCCGTGACTTCGGACATTACCAGGGTTCCTAGATTAATAATCTTGAAATAATACCGTGAGGCATGTTCTCCCCAGCATCTCCAACCGTCTTCATTGGCAACTTTGTTGTTGCTGATAAGGTAGTTGTGCTTGAAGCAGTGCTGTTTGCAAGGTAGAGAAATGTTTTGGCAAAATATACGATCATTCCTAATTTTGTATTTACTAGAAGGTTAGAGGATCGGACGTGGTCTCGGCGAAAATGAACTGTTTGGCCTTCGTGATGACTCAATGACAGAATTCACAAAGGACAGCAAGTAATCTGCACATTCCATGATGTGCTGTCCTTCGTGGCAAAATTATTAAAGTATAGGGTTGAATATGCCTTCCTATAGTAGCAATGTGTTGTTATGACAATACTTGTGACACTGTGTACAGATGTTCCCATCTTTTAAAGGAATGATCTTCTTTCCACAGAGGGATAATGTAAAGTAGTTTCACCAGAATAATTTATTTGGTGATGGTCCCATGCGGTAAGCGTGAAGGAAACGTGGTATTGGTCTGGATGGTTATAACTGAATAAAAGGTGTTTATATTAAAACTTGAGTTCTTTGGACCAACAGAGTTATTTCAAAAACGAAACATTGATAGCGTGAAATATAACACATGTTTTTGCGCAATTCGCGTTTTCACATTTGGACAAAGAAATAGAAAGGAAATGTTTAAAATGTGGGTTCAAGGGCAGGAAAATGCGGTAAGCTTGGATGTACGTTTTCGTCGACAAGGACCAGTTTGGGCTGAAGAACCTGTCTCCGTTCTGTAGCAAACAATGACTGTAAGATATTTGCTGCGTAGAGCCCAATGTTGTGCGAGTAAGGGCTTCAGGCTCTAAACGTCTCCCACCGTCTCAATGCGCAGTTGCTGTGTGTCCCTGCATCGAGCGTCATATTTTTTTCCAAGTCTGTCAACAATCACTCTCTGAAAGAGTTAGACATTCCCACCCGCTTCTGACTTCCAAACCGAGCACTAACCTATATTCTCCGAGATGGAAGATGCCTCGTTGTGACTTGGCATAAACTATATGAACGTAACACGTATGTACCATTAGCATCAGAGCCAGGAGGAGTAATGTGGAGAAGTCTTCCTGTGCAGTCTCTGTTTCATTGGATTGTCATCTCGGAGCATCAATGTCAAACTCCTGCTTTTGTGTTTCAGTATGGAGGTGCTGAATGGCCTCTTCTGTTAATGTGTTCGTGTCTCAAGTGGCTGAATGACCTTCTCCTTGTCCCAGGGAAGACGTTCAATGACAGTATTGGACGACCCGTGGTTCCTCCTTATCAGCGTGCTGGACTCACTGGA
>NC_057717.1:69100128-69117405 GCF_004010195.1 Chiloscyllium plagiosum | reverse complement strand
GAAGGCAGGACGTGAGACTGGAAAGGGAGTTGGGGCATGGTTGGGAAGAGTATTTGAAATTGGAGAACTTACTGTTGAGTCCTCCAGATTGTAGACTGCCAAGGTGGAATGTAAGCTGTGAGAACATTGAACATTGCAGTACAGTTCAAGTCCTTCGGCCCTCAATGTTGCTCCGATCTGTGAAACCAATTTGAAGCCCTTCAAACCCACACTATTCCTTTTTCACTCGTATGTCTATCCAGTGATCATTTTGACTAGTTTACCACAGTTGTAGGCATCGTATTACATGCCCATTAGACTGTCTCAGTGAAGAAACTACACCTGGCATCTGTCCTACATCTATCGTCCCTCAATTTAAAGCTATGCCCATCGTGCGAGCTATCACTATCCAAGGAAAACACTTTCACTTCTCCCCCATCTAACCCTCCGATTATCTTGCATGTCTCAATTACATTCCCTCTCAACCTCTTCTCTCTGACGAAAAGAGACACAATCTTCTGCGTTTTTACTATTAAGAACTTTTCTCCGTAACAAGCAACATCCTCGTAAATCAATCTCTTCTCAACCCACTCCGAATCTTTCGCATCCTTCCGATATTGCAGTGACCAGGGCTGCACACAACACTCAGAGGTTGTAAAGCTCAGCATGACCTAGTCGTTCCAAAACACAATCACTCTGTCAATAAACGTTTAGGGCATCGTATGCATTCTGAACAAATGCACCAACCTGCGTGTAGAAGACAGTGCATGGATCAAGACCATGAAGAATTTGAAGATATACATAAGTTTAAATTTAAAACATGAGATGGCTCTATACATAAGTTTAAATTTAAAACATGAGATGGCTCTGAACCAGTTAAGATCTCAGTCCTTTCTCGATAAATACAAATTTAAGTTTACCAGCCTTGTCCAAACAACATTAAATGGGACTTGTATTTGCGCTGTGCATATCTCATGATTTCACAAAATATCGTCGTTTTATGAATGGAATAAAGTGCAATTTCCAACGTTTCAGCAATGTATTAAATTGCAGTTAACATAAATGATCAATTTTCGAAAATTATCTTCCAACATCCAGACTGATACAATGGTCAAAGCATATTTCTAAGAACCGAATAGGTTTTTCAGAGGGTTTAACCATTCCGAGTCCTTAACCTCGATTCCGTTTTAATCATACCAGTTGTATTTTGGATACCCCATTTGCAAAAAGTTCCCATATTCAAATCCACATCTTAGGTACTGCTTTAAAATAGCACATGTATGGTTCCAGTTTTTTAAAAATCTTACTTTCATCAGGATAGCTGCAGGAATATCAACATCAAGGGGAACAATATTTTGCACTGCACAAGAAAAGAGTTCTGATGGGTTGGAAAGTGTGCACCATGATTGATGGAGATGTTATCAATGGAAAACGGACGAGTTCGATGAGGATGGACAGTTGACAGCTTACCGTTGCTAAATTTTAAAAAGGCAGGTTGACTGATTAGTCAAGGCATTGTCCTGCCAAATGAAACTGAGAATGGAAACCGTCGATTTGTTGAATCAGAACAAACAACAAGGTTTGGCAGTTCTCGTCCAATCTCTATGCTTTTACCAATCAGCACTCATTGCCTCGAGAGTTTGAACGTTTTCTCCCTTTGTGTTGCTACTGTTGAAAATATCCTGATCAGTAAAGGCCTCCTTTTTTTTTCCATCAATACTCAACTTTCTAAGTAGCACCCCAGATTGCAGGTGAATCTTAACCAAAAAGTGTAGGGCTTACAATTAACTTGGAGAGTTTTGCACTGATCTCAGAGGAACACGAGCAACAATGTCCTTGTCGAGAGAGACGAACGGCAACATTACATTGCCTTTGAGCAGATACAGCAAGAATTGCAAGCAACTGATGAACAGAAATAAATAGAAACAAACCACACACACATCGACACAACACACAATTATTTAAAGCAACAAAGCTGGTAAAAGAGAAAATGCTGGAAAATCTCAGCAGGTCTGGCAGCATCTGTCAGAAGAGAAAAGAGCAGAAGTTTCGAGTCTAACTGACCCTTTGTCAAAGCTTTGAAAAAGGGTCAGTTAGACTCGAAACGTCAGCTCTTTTCCCCTGACAGATGCTGCCAGACCTGCTGGGACTTTCCAGCATTTTCTCTTTTGGTTTCAGATTCTAGCATCTGCAGTAATTTGCTTTTATAAAGCTGATAAAAGTATTTTCTCTTCGAGTAGTTGTGGACTAGCAGAAATATTAAGTGTCATTCTGAATATTGAGTGTGGCACCAAAGAACACCCTGGTGATAACAACAGTTTGAAAATCTAGCCCTCATTGGATTGCAGTAGTTGAAGCGTTTGTCATACTATTTTGTGCCCTCTTCAGTTCCTATACCGTTATGTGACCATATATTCAGATATTTTGAGAAGCAGATATCAGCATGAAGTTGCAAGTGAGCAGAAGCAGGGCTATCATCTGGACAACACTAAGGAGATCCCACTCGCATTGGCTTTTTATTGAAATAGTGGGGTGATAATTAACTGGTGAAGGCCAATACAAGAGGAAATAAATGGGAAGAGGAAACCACTTCCACGATTTCATCTAATCAAATAGTAAGCGATATCTGATCACCAAAATCAGCTGTCATCTTTTGAAAAGATGCAAGAAGTCCAATGAAGAGATAGTACAGCTTTAACTTGAATCTATATCGCATTATTTTGTAGTTGCCTTCCAGCAGGCATTGTTTCCCTAAGCTACATAGGTTTGACATAAAAACATTGGTTCTGCTCACAGATCAGAGCCAAATAGTACAAAACCACATCATAATTAATCTCGAAAACTGTATCAAAGGGCGTTTGGGGTTGCAGTGCCTCTGTATTCTGAGCTTCGACTGCTATCTCTTCCCATTCCCTAATTTTTCTGGGTACGTTGCAGTTCCAGCCTGTTTGTATTTCAGCATTCCTGACACAATATGTCGACAAGTAAATAAGGGTCGAGGACACATTGAATTTGGAACTGGGGAATGAACCCGGCCAGTTGTTAAATTTGAAGGTAGGTAAGTACTTTAGTGACAGTTCACACAATTCGGTTATGTTTGCTTTAACGGTGGAACCGGATGTGCATATACCGCAGGGCAGGAGTTATAGCTGGGGCAAAGGCTATTATGATGTGATTAGGCAAGAGTTAGGATGCATAGGATGTGGGAGGAAACTGTAGGGCATGGCACAATTGAAATGTGAAGCTTATTCGAGGAACAGCCACTGCATGAACTTAATAAGTATATCACTGTAAGGCAGGGATGAGGCTGTCGAGTGAAGGAACCATGGTTTACTCAAGAAGTTGAAGCTCTTGTCAAGAGGAAGAAGAAAATTATGTTTGGATGTGATGTGATGCCTCAGTTAGGGTGCTTGAGAAGTACAGGTTAACGAGGAAAGACCTAGATCGAGAGCTGAGGAGATCCAGGAGTGGACATGAGAATCCATTGGCGGATAGTATCAAGGAAAACCCGGAAGGCATATCAGGAATAAAAGAATGGCTCTATTAAGATTAGGTCCAATCAAGGACAGTAGTAGGAGGTGCATGTGGAGTCAGAGGAGATAGTTTAAGCACGAGGTGAATATTTTTCATCAGCATTCATGATGGAAAATGACAATGTTATTGAGGTGACTATTGAGATACGGGCTACCAGACCAGATTGGAGTCGGGTTCACAACGAGGTGGTGTTAGCAATTCTAGAAAGTGTGAAAGGAGATAAGGCCCCTGGCACAGATGGGATTTATCCGAGTATTCGCTGGGAAGCCAGAGACGAGATTGCAGAGCCTTTGCTTTTGATCTTTATTTTGTCATTGTTTACAGGAATAGTGCCAGACAGCTGGAGGATTGCAAATATTGCTCCCTTGTTCAAGAAGGAGAGTTGAGATAACTCTAGCAATTATAGGCCAATGAGCCTTACTTCGGTTGTGCGTAAAATGTTGGAAAGGGTTGTAAGAGATAGGATTTATAAAGATTGAGAAAAGAATATGTTAATTAGGGATAGTCAACACGGTTTTGTGAAGGTAAATCATCCCTCACAAAACTTAATGAGTTTTTTGAGAAGGTGATGAAACAGGTGGGTGAGGGTAAAGCGGTTGATGTGATGAACATGGATTTCAGTAAGGCGTTTTATAAAGTTCCCTACGGTAGGCTATTGCACAAAATATGGAGGCATGAGATTGAGTGTGATTTAGCGGTTCAGGTCAGAACTTGGCTAGCTGAAAGAAGACTAAGGGTTGTGGTTGATTGTAAGTGTTCATCCTGGAGTTCATTAACTTGTGTTGGACCACAAGGATCTCATTTGGTGCCAGCGGTGTTTGTCATTTTGACAAATGACTGGGATGAGGTTGGAGAAGGATGGTTTCGTGAATTTGCAGATGACACGAAGGTCGATAGAGGTATGGATAGTGCCAAAGAATGTTGTTTGTTCCAGGAGGACATAGACAAGCTGCAGACCTCGGCTGAGAGGTGGCAAATGGAGTTTAATGTTGAAAACTGTGAGGTGATTCACTTTAGAAGGAGTAACAGGAATGCAGAGGACTGGGCTAGTGGTAAGTGTCTTGGTAGTGTAGATAGACAGAGAGATGTCGGTGTCCATGCACCGAAAGTTGCCATCCAGGTTGATAAAGATATTAAGACGACCTACGTTATTTTGGCTTTTATTAATAGAGTAATTGTGTATCGGAGCCATGAAGTTATGCTGCAGCTGTGCAAATCTCTGGTGCGGCTGGTTTTGGAGTATTGCACATAGTTCCGATCACCACATTATAGGAAGAATGTGGATGCTTTGGAAAGAGTTCACAAGATATTTACTGGGATGTTTACTGGTATGGAAGGGAGGTCTTACGAAGGAAGGCTGAGGGACTTCAGGCTGTTGTCATTAGAGAGAAAAAGGTTGAGACGAGTCTTAATTGAAACATATGAGATGATCAGAGGTTTAGATAGGGTGGACGATGAGAGCCTTTTTCCTCAGATGGTGATGGCTTGCACGAGGGGACATAGCTTTGAATTCGGAGCGTGATAGAAATAGGACAGATGTCAGAGGTAGTTTATTTACTCAGAGAGGTGTAGGGTTGTGGAATGCCCTGCCTGCAACAGTGGTACACACGCCAATTTTAAGGACATTGAAATGGTCATTGGACAGACATATGGATTAAAATGGAATAGTGTCGGGTAGACTGGGCTTCAGATTATTTTGACAGGTTCACGCAACATCGAGGACCGAAGGGTCTGCATTGCACTGCAGTGTTGATTGTTCGCTTCTCTATTTTCTATGTATGGAACGAACTACCAGAGGAAATGTTAGAAACAAGTACAACTAAAACATGGGTGAGACATTTGAGCAGGTACATGGAGTGGAGAAGGTTTGAAGAGGGATGTGCCAAACGCAGGCAAATGCGTTTAGGAAACCTGGTTCGGATGGACGAGATGGATTGCAGAGTCTGTTTCTGTGCTACATGTCTCCAGTTACTGGAAGAGAAGGATACCGAGATAAGACATGCAATGAAGTCAATCACAATTTACAGAGATAGGGATGATCGTCTGGGTTGGAGTACGTTTCAAATATATGGAGAAATAAGCGAGACAAGAAAGTTACAACGATGATAACTGTTATAGGAGTTAGAATGATTGAACACACTGGTCGACAAAATGTTCCACAGATACAGTTTCAGAGAGGGAACACAAAGTGTTGAGCTGAGAATGTGCGGATTGCCTGTTGTAGCACAATGCAAATGAATTGGCCAGGTAAATAGAATTTCTGTCTGTAACCTTCCATCAAAATTACATTATTCAGTGTGTTCTAATGAAACTAAACAGAATGGGATAAACAGAAAATGTTTCACTATTAAATACATGATCTCACTGTTCAGTAACAGTTCAACAAACCCTATACAAATTCACACAGAGCTGTGAACTGTTTCGACGTGTGAAATTGCAGCATGCTATCACAAATTGTTATCAGAGCCCAACCACCAATGGAATGATAACAAATGCCTCGGCTCCCGATTTTTCAATGTCAAGCTGTTCAGTTCCAATGGGCTGCTACTCCAATTTGGTCTAATCAGAAATTTTCTTTCCCCGGGAGCAGAGTCGAAACAGTGCAACAAATTTCCCTCTCTGCTGGCCTTCCCACGCCATTGCATGGAGTTGGTGGCGGGTGAAAACACTGAAGCATTCAGTCAGAGAGGAATGATTTGTAGGTGCCAATTTTGGACTGGGGTGTACAAAGTTAAAAATCACACAACGCCATGTCATAGTCCAACAAGTTTATTTAGAAGCCCTAGCTTACAAGTCTTTGCCTCCTCATCAGGTGGCTGTGGAACATAATCGTACAACACAGAATTTACAGCAAAATGATTACTTTAGTTGTTTAAACAACAAATCGCACAACACCAGGTTATACTTCTTAAACATATTTAAATTATGCCTATCATCTTTTGAAACGGGATATGATCGTTTAGGTTCTTTAATATGTAAATGAGAGAATTGCATTCTCAAGGTGGCATCAGCTTATCTAATAATAGAACATATGACATAGAACAAAGAAAAGTACAGCACAGAACAGGCCCTTCGGCCCAAGATGTTCTGTTGAGGCTTATTCCTAATCAAAAATAAAATAACCTCACCTACGCACTTCTCAATTTACTGCTGTCTATGTGCGTGTCCAGCAGTCACTTAAATGTACCTAATGACCCTGCTTCCACCACCGCCGCTAGCAATGCAGTCCATGTGCTCACAACTCTCTGTGCAAAGAACCTATCTCTGAAGTCTCCTCTGTATCTTCCTCCTAACACCTGAAAACTATGACTCCTCGTACAGTCAATCGTGCCCTGGGGAAAAGTGTCTGACTATCATCTCGATGTTTGCCTCTCATTAACTTGTGCACCCCGATCAGGTTCCCCCTTCTCTCCAGAGAGAAAGGTCCGAGCTTTATCAACCTCTCTTCATAAGACAAGTCTTCCAGTCCGGACAGTATCCTGGTAAACCTTCTTTTCACCCTCCCCAAAGCTTCCATATCTTTCCTATAATAGGGCGTCCAGAACTGGACATAGTATTCCAAGTGTGGTCTCACCAGGGTTTTGCAGAGTTGCATCAAAACTTCGTGGCTCTTAAACTCAATCCCCCGTACATGAAAGCCAAAACAGCATATCCTTTCTTAGAGACCCAATCCACTTTGATGGCAACTTTGAGGATTCTCTGCATTTGAACACCAAGACCCCGCTGTTCCTCCACACTGCTAAGAATCCTGTTTTTAATCCTATATTCAGCATTCAAGTTCGACCTTCCAAAACGCATTACTTCGCATTTAACCAGGTTGAACTTCATCTGCCATTTCACAGCCCAACTCTGCATCCTGTCAATGTCATGCTGCAGCCTTCAATAGCCCAGGATATTATCAACGGGACTTCCAACCTCTGTATTATCGGCAAATTTAATAACCCACCCCTCAACCTCTTCATCCAAGTCATTTATAAAACCTACAAAGAGCAGAGGCCCAAGAACACAGCCCTGCGGGACACCACTCACCATTGTATATACTTTGCATCTACAACTACTCTCTGCCTTCTGTCAGCCAAATAATTCTGAATCCAGAGAGCCAAACCTCTCTGTTTCCCATAATTGCCGACTTGAGCAATGAGCTGGCCATTGGGAACCTTAACAAATGCCCCCCCCCCACTCCCGGCTCTCCTCATTACATTTCTGAGCTCTTTTCTAAAGTTTGTAATCCTCTGAAGCTGTGCTAGATCCTTGCATCCTCCACCTTACGTAAGCTGCCTTCTTTCTTTTGATGTGAATCACCTCTGTTCTCGTCATCCAAGTCTCCTTAATCTTGCTCCTTCTTGCCTGTTTCAGAGGAATAAATTTATGCATCACTCGCACCAACTGCACCTTAAACTTTCTCCGCATGTCTATTGGGCCCTTTCTGTGGAACAATTGCACACAATCTACATTTCCCAACTCCTGTCTGATAGCGTCATAATTTCCTTTTCCCCAATTAAATATCTTCCCATGGTAACTGTTCATTTCCATTTCCGTGGCTATGGTACATCTGAGGCAGTTGTGATCACTGTCACCAAAGTCTTCTGCCATGGCTCATTGCCGTGCACCAAATCCAAAAGAGTCTCTCCCCTTGTCGGCCTGTCTATATACTCCTGTCTGAACACTGACAAAGATGGCTCCATCCAAACCATCTGACCGAAGGAGGTTCCAGTCAATATTGGGAAAGTTGAAATCACCCATGACAACAACCTTGCTCCATCTGCATTTTTCCAACATCTGCCGGCCTTTGAGTTCTTTGATCTCCCTCCTGAAATTTGGGGGTCTACAAAAAAAGACAATGAGGTAACTGCTCATTTGCTGTTCCTAACTTCCACCCGTACTGACTCAGTAGACAAACCTTCCTCGACAATCTTCATTTCTGTAGCTGTGATGCATTCTCTGATTAGCAATGCTGCACTCTCTCCACTTTTTCCACTCTCCCTGTTCTTTTTATCGTTCTAAATCCTGCAACGTGTAGCAATCATTCCTGCCGCTGTGAACACACGTCTCCGTTAGGCCACAACATCATTGTCCCAAGTACTGATCCATGCTATAAGTTGATCACTCATATTTCTGACACTCTTTGCGTTAAAGCAGACACACTTTAACCAATCCCTTTGTTTCATCAAAAATGTTCCTGATAGATTCACTACATCCTGTCACTGCCCCATCTATAATACCCCCATCTCAGATATGTGACTCTGGTGCCCAAAGCACTTCCAAACCACAAGAACAAATCTCCTACACAGGAGATTTGTGCCCCTCCAGTTCAACTGCAACTCGTCTTTCAGGTATATGAGAAGGCATCCCAGTGGTCTAAATACCTGAAGATCTCTCTGCTCATCTACACTATCAAGAATCTTACCATTACAGCAGTGCTTATTCCTTGTACTCAATCCAAAGTAAATCACTTCACACGTTTCCCCATTACATTCCATTTGGCACAATTCAGCCCTGCTCTGGAGGTCATCTGGGTCCCTCTGTAACCCATAACATTCTTCTGTACTATCTACAACTCCACTGACTTTAGTGTCATTCGCAAATTTGGTATCCCATCCATTTAGGCTCGACCCAAGTAGTTCTTCAAAATGATAAACATCAGTGAACCCAAAACAGATACTTGAGTTACACCACGAATAACTGAACTGCAGGATGAACATTTCGCATCAACCACCACTCTCTATCTTCTTTCAGCTAGCCGGTGTCTGACCCAAACCGCTAAATCACACTCAATCCAATGCCACCAGATTTTGTGCAATAGCCTACCGTGTGGCGACAGTAGTGGAGGAAATGAGAGAAATTTAACAAAGTTTCACACCGCAATTGCCCTCCTTTCCACCACAGCACCAAATAACAACGAGTAGTTTCAATACAGGATTTGGTTTCACATCAGTGGTGAAATAATGATCTCCATTCACTTTCCGAGATAATGGTGAACAACCCAACTTGCCTGGAATATGAAACAGCAGCGCAGCTTGCATGTGCCCGGGATCATGCCATGGGATTTTCGAGTACGAGGTGAAAGTGAAAACCACAGCACCAGGGGAACACAGCGTGGATACTGACTGGTTGGAGGCTCTGTGCTCTCCCACTTCACAGAATGGTTTGGAGGTAATGATTATGTTTTATTGCATTGAACTTCAACACATCCGCCCCCCCCCGCTTCCTAACGTTGCCATAATAATAAGTCGGCACAAGTGGGACTCAAGGCCCTGTTTTCTTTGAAACTGGAACCTGTCCTCAGCGCCTGAGATTGCTCAGTCAGGCTACCAAACATGCAAAGCTCACAAAGCTAAGCAGGTCGGCACCCAGATGATACCCTGCACCATACGGTCATTTCAAGCGGCTCTTCTGCAACATTAGCGTTTCAAAGGAGTTCCTCCGCCTCAAATCTGAGTTAGCAGCAGAATCTGAGAAGGCGAGCTCACATTTCGAGGTTGTTGGATAAGGTGCTGGTACAAATTGGTATTTCCCTGATCTTTGCCCTTAACCAGGCGTTTTCCTGCGCAGCTTTCCACATCAGGGTACGATTAATTTGTGACATGGCTGCCAGCTGAGTTGGAAACCAATGGGGGAACCAAATAGAAGCGACTCACTAAATGTTACTAAATCCCACGGTGCTTACTGAGAGATGTACAAAAGGCAGTGTCTATGCGTATTGACAGAAGGTAAAAGTCATTGCAAGATGATTGCTCTTTTATTCGAGGTGTGAAAAACTCTCCCATCTGAGTCACAGCTGACAATCACACAACGCAATGTTAAAGTACAACTGCTTTATTTGGAGGCACGAGCTTTCGAAGTGCTATTCTTCATCAGGTGACAACTTCCTGATGATGAAGAGTTGTTCGAAAGCTAGTGATCCCAAATAAAACTGTTGGACTCTCACCTGGTATTGTGTGACTTTTAGCTTGGTGAAAGTGGGTACTGCATGTACTGGAGATTAGAGTCAAAATAAGAGTAGTGCTGGGAAAACACAGCAAGTCAGGCAGAATCCGAGGAACAGGAAAATCGACGTTTTGGGCTTGATGAAGGACGTTTGCCTGAAAGGTGACTTTTAAATTTGTCCAGCCCATTCCAACACTGGACCATAGAATCATGCCTGAGTCACCTTCATGTCTCTTGTTGTTGACTGAATCAGAAAGTCGGTATTTCACCAGAGCTTAGATTAGAGTGGTGCTGAAAAAGAACAGCAGGTCAGGCAGCATCCGAAGAGCAGGGCAGCTCCTCGGCTGCTGCCTGACCTGCTGTACTTTTCCAGCACCACACTAGTCTAGACTCTGGTTTCCAGCATCTGCAGTCCTGGTTTTTACCTATTTCACCAGAGGTGCATGTGCTCCACTTTCCTATCCCTCTCACTTGAGACATTCCTGCTCCTCTGTGATGTGAAGGAAAATAAAATGGATACAATGTCATTCAGCAGCCTGTCATTCCTCAGCTTCTGTTTCCACACGGCTTAAATTTCAGAAATGAAAATGTGTTGCTGGAAAAGCGCAGCAGGTAAGGCAGCATCCAAGGAGCAGGGGAATCGACGTTTCGGGCATGAGCCCTTATTCAGGATTTCAGAGCACAAGTTAACATTAGCGACTGTATGAGAGCGTGAGTTAAGAGATTCATCTGAGACTGTAAATCCACACATTCAGGTTGTTGACTGAATGAGCTGCAAACAAAGCCGGTGCTTAAAAATCTCGATCATGTGAACTGCTCCAAAGCATGATTGAGGATTTATGGTTTTGATTCACGCACGTTGACAAACAACACACAGCATCTCAATGAGGCCATAGAGAGCCTGTTTGGGAATCAGTTAGAAGAGAGTGTATACCAGTAATCCAGTATTCACTGCGGGTTCTCCTTATCTCTGAATTGGGCCGATTTTGCACGCATTCCAAATGCAGTATTACTGTTGCAGAAAAATCAGTGCCCAGCAACTGCGCTCTTCAAATAGAATGTCCATCGGTGCCATACACAGTGGTACATATTCAGGACCAGCGAGGAGAGGAATTTAACAAAGTTTCACTCAGCAATTAATCGGAATTGTATTCCTTGTCAGCACAGCAGCAGATATGCGTGAGCAAATTCAAAGCGAGGTTTGCTGATGAGATCAACGAGAAAGAAAGCTCCCTTCACGCCAATCCCAAAACCTACCACTATTAACAACGGAACTTGTGAGTCCCTGTGGGGACTTGAGCCAGATACATTTGCGCATGTGGCAAGCGTGACGACCACTACACTGAAGTGCAACTGTCCTCGCTGTCCTTCCCAACTCACTGACATTTGCGACCATTCAATGCGATAACTTTCTCTTTCAAGGAGATCATTGTCATTCAGCATTATTGAAAAATCAAAGAACATCACGTGAAATTGCTCAGGAAATGCTTGCATGGATTTTGTCAGGTTTGCACGGTTTAGCCTGTTGGCGAGGCTGAATGGAACAAAGAGCAAAAAACAAACAACCTTACCCCAGTGGAAGAGGCCTTTCGGCCTTCCCAGCCTGTGCCAATCCAGATCCTCTATCTAAACCAGCTGCCTATTTTCTAAGGGTCTGTATCCCTTTATTCATGTGTCTGCCCAGATGAATATTAAATGATGTTATTGTTCCCGCCCTTACCAACTCCGTTGGCAACGCGTTTCAGACACCCACCACCCTCTGTGTGAAGAAAGTACCAAACATATCTCCCTTAATTGTTCCCTCCCCCACCCCTCACGTTAAACGCGTGACCCTGAGTAATTGAGTTTCCCACTCTGGGAAAAAAGGCTTCTTGCTATCTTCCCTGCAAACCTCACATGAATTTGTAGACCTTTATCAGGTCCTCCCCCAACCTCCGGCTTTTTAATGAAAACGATCTTAATCTACTCCACCTCTCCTCATAGCTAGTGTCCTTCATGCCAGGCAACATCCTGGTAAACCTCCTCTGCATCCTCTTCAAAGCTTTCCCTTCCTTTTTGGCAATGTGACAATCAGAACTGTACACAGTGTTCCAAATGTGGCTGAACCAAAGTCTTATATAACTGTAACGTGAACTGCCAACTCTTGTACTCAATACTCCGTCCGATGAAGGAATTCATGCCGTATGTCTTCTTGACCACTCTGTTGACTTGCGTCGCCACCTTCGGGGAACAATGGACATAAACACCCAGATCTCTCTGTCCATCAATTTTCCCCAGGGCGATTTCGTTTTTCTGAACAGATCGCTCTTGAACCGGATCTTCCAAATGCATCACCTTGCATTTGCATGGATTGAACTCCATCTGCCATTTCTCTGCCCAACTTTCCTACATATGTTTATTTTGCTGTATTCTCTGACAGTCCCAATCACTATCGGCTGCTCCAGCAACCTTAGTGTCATCTGTAAACTTGCTAATGAGCCACCTATACCTTCTTCGAAGTCACTTTTATATATCACAAAGAACAGTGGACCCAATACGGATCCCTGTGAAACCACTGTCACATATCTCCATTTTTAGAAAGTCCCTTCCAACTACTACTTTCTGTCACCTGTTGCACTGCCAGTTCTCTACCGATCAAGTTCAAGCATTCTGGACTCCATGTGACTTCACCTTCTCCATCTGCGTACTTCATCAAAAGCCTGGCTAAAGTCCATGTCCATGGCATCTGGATCCTTTCCCTCATCAATCAACTTTGTCACCTTTTCAAAAATTTCTATTCGGTTTGTAAGACATGACCTTTCCTGCACAAAACCATGTTGCCTCTCACTGATTAGCCCATTTTCTTCCAAATGGAAATATTTCCGAATCCTCAGTATTTTCTCCAGTAACTTCCCTACTCTGACAACAGCCTCACAGGTCTGGAATTACTGGGTTATTCCTGGTAACCTTCTTAAGCAAAGGGACACCATTAGCAATTCTTCAGTACTCCAGGTCCTCACCCATGTTCAATGACGTTGGAAAGGTATTTGTTAAAATCTCGGTTATCTCCTCTCTCACTTCCCTCAGATACCTGCGATAGGTCCGATCCAGACCTAGAGACTAACCCACCTTTATGCCTTTTGGAATACCCAACACATCCTCCCTCCTTATGCCAGCTTGACCTAGAGTAATAAAACATCTATCCCTAACATTTGCATCCAATATATCGCTATCCTTGGTGAACAGCGATGCCAGGTACTCAATAAGAATTTCACCATTTTCCCTGACTGCACGCAAAAGGTTTCCCCTTTGTCCTGAGTGGGCCAACACTTTCTCTAGTACCCTCTTGCTAATTATATCCGAATAAAGGCAGTTTCCTTAACCCTGCTCACTGAGGATATCTCATGACCCCTTTCAGGCCTCTTAACACACCGTTTCACATTGGCAGTACATTCCTCATGTTCTTTCAAAAGTTCGTCTGTCTTCAGTCACCTGGACCTTAAGTAGGCATACCTTTTCCTCTTAGCTATGCTGGCATTTCACCTGGCATCCACGGTTCTCTTGTCTTGCCATTTCTATCCCTCATTTTCCAGGAACATCCTCTCTCCTGAACGCTAATCAACCTTTCTTTAAAAACCACCCACATATTGAATATGGATATACATTCAAACACCTGTTCCCAATCTACATTTCCCAGCTACAGCCTACTGCTGATATAGTTGGCCTTCCACCAATTTAGTCCTCTTCCTTTAGGACCACTCTTGTCTTTCATGAGAAGTCGACCGAATCTGTCGCATTTACTCTCAATGGAACTGCTTCTGTCTTCTTATTTTTGATCTTTTCATCTGAAAAGTAGTTTATACTTGCATTCGAGCATTCACAGAGTGCAAAAAGACATTTCAGCCCATCATGCAGTGCGGCTCATCAGGCATCCATCTCGACTCGTCCCAGATACCAGCTTTGACACATGACCTTGTGTGTTCTGATGCTCCCAGTGTAAATGTCAATGAGATTCTCCTTGTGATCTTAAATGAAACAGAAATGGGACCGACGTTTGGCCTGTTCACACTGTGTTATAACCCCCTTGACGAACACATCTCCTTTATCATCCACACAGGGAAATAAACAGACACATTCCCTATGAGGGTCAACGCTTTCAGGATTATATCCGCTCTTCGTGCTTCACTTGCGCCCTTTGTGTTCACACACAAGGTTCTCTGACAAGAGGCAGCTTTAGGTGGAACACAAGGCAGTTGCACAGTCAATGAGCGACGTTGAGGTGCGCTGGAATTGAAAATGTGCAATGGGTCCAGGTGCAACTTTCAAATTCGAAAGCACAGTGACCGAATCGCTGCAGCTCCTCAGGACCTGACATTACATGGCCTGTCACAAACCTCTCTGACAATGAGCTGCAATGGACCCAAAGGCAACATTCAAATTCAAAAACACTTGGATGGAATCCGTGCAGCTCCTCAGGACCAGGTAAATCAGGACATGTCATACACCTCTCTGGCAATGAGCTGCAATGGACCCAAATGCAATTTCCAAATTCGAAAAAAAATCCCCACTGATCCCATTCCTACAGATCCTCAGAACCTGACATAACAGGACCTACCATACCATTGTCTGGCAATGAAATGCAATGGGCCGAAATGCAACTTCCAATTTCAAAAGCACGCCAATAAATCCCTGCACCTCCTGGAGAACACAGACAAGGTAAGGGCATGCAACAGGATAAAACAATGACTGCAGATGCTGGAACCAGACGGTAGATCAGAGTGGTGCTTGAAAAGCACAACAGTTTAGGCAGCATCCGAGGATCAGGAAAATCGACTTTTCAGGCAAAAGGCCTTCATCAGGAATACAGGCAGAGTGCCTGAAGGGGATGGGAGATGAAACATGTCACAGGGAACCCGCACAACTCGAGCTTAATAAGACTCGAGCCGACAATCTCCTGATCCGAAGTCAGGACGCGTTATCCATTAAACCACTGGACCAATGAACGTGCAATCGGCCCACAGCTTGTCAACATGGAATGTAAACACGGACATTGGGGAGAGAAAGCATTCACAAGCATAGATAATCCCCATCACTGCTTCACTTGGAAGTCCCCACTTTCAGTGGAAAAGGAAAGACATCTGTTCACACGTGCCGACTTCGGGGTCGCCTGCTCCTCTGCTGGACGTTTCCAGCGTTTTATTCACAGTTACTGCGCGATTTCACGATCCACTCCAGTGAAATGTGCTTGCATAATTGGCGTCATTGTCTCTTCCAGTCAAAGCCGTGAAGAAATTCCGCGAGGAAACGCTAGTTATTTCTAGCCCCGGGATCTGCAATCAGATGAGTTGAATGACGCATTTATAGATGGCGCCACTTCACCACCACCTGAGAAAGAGCCCTTGTTCTGTTCCTTCCTTCAGTTCTACTCCTGAACAACACCATTTTATCAAAGCTCCACTTTCTTCACATTGAAACCCAGGGCGATAACATGAACTGTTTGGAAACTTGGAGAGAGAAGCATTGCTGCCGAAGGTGGGTAGAACCTAAAGGACAGGGACAGGGTGCTCCGGTTTCCTTCCACAATACAAAGATGTGCAGGTCAGGTGAATTGGCAGAGTTAACTTTCACACAGTGTTAGGTGCGTTAGTCAGGTGTAAATATAGGGTAGGGGAATGGGTTTGGGCGGTTTTCTCTTCGGAGGGGCAGTGTGGACTTGTTGGGCCGAAGGGCATGTGTCCACACTGTAGAGAATCTACTCTAAAAAAAAGGATGTGTGTAAGTCAGGTCAAAAAGATTACAGTCAGCAGCACTGGAGGGAGTCCCTGTTTAAGAGTCCGAATTTGCATCGCCCAGACTTGGATACGATTCCCAGGCAGGGAATGAAAATTTATTTCTCTTTGTGTGAATTACCTGAATGAGAATGCGTTCCTCGTTGCGCATATAAGACGCAAATGGTTTCTGCCAGAATCAGTCCAGTGATTGTTTGCATCGATTTATAGAACAGGGAACATAGAAACATACAGCGCAGTACAGGGCCTTTGGCCCTCGATGTTGTGCCGATCCAAGCCCACCGAACCGACACTTGCCCACTATCCTCCATATGCCGATCCAACGCCTGTTTAAATTCCCATAAAGAGGGAGAGTCCACCACTGCTACTGGCAGGGCATTCCATGAACTCACGACTCGCTGAGTAAAGAATCTACTCCTAACATCTGTCCCATACCTACCACCCCTTAATTTGAATCTATGCCCCCTCGTAATAGCTGACTACATACGTGGAAAAAGGTTCTCATGGTCAACCCTATCTAAACCCCTAATCATCTTGTACACCTCTATCAAGTCACCCCTAAACCTTCTTTTCTCCAATGTAAACAGCCCCAAGTGCCTCAGCCTTTCCTAATACGATCTTTCTACCATACCAGGCAACATCCTGGTAAACTTCCTCTGCACCCGTTCCAGATGCCTCCACATCCTTCCTATAGTATGGCTACCAAAACTGCACACAATACTCCAGATGCGGACGCACCAGAGTCGTATACAACTGCAAAATGACCTCCGGAAATCAATTCCTCTACCAATAAAAGCCAGTACGCCATATGCCTTCTTCACCGCACTATTTACCTGGGTGGCAACTTTCAGAGATCTGTGTATATGGATACCAAGATCCCTGTGCTCATTCACAATACCAAGTATCCGACCATTAGCCCAGTACCCTGTCTTGTTGTTACTCTTACCAAAGTGAATCACCTCACACTTAGCTACATTGAACTCCATTTGCCACCTTTCTGCCCACTTCTGCAGCTTATCTATATCCCGCTGTAACCTGCCACATCCTTCCTCACTGTCAACAACTCCAC
>NC_057717.1:69093715-69100118 GCF_004010195.1 Chiloscyllium plagiosum | reverse complement strand
CTACCATGGGGAACCTTATCAAACGCCTTACTAAAATCCATATACACCACATCTACCGCTTTACCATCGTCAACCTCCTTAGTCATCTTCTCAAAGAATTCAGTAAGGTTTGTGAGGCACGACCTGCCCTTCACAAAACCATGCTGACTATCCTTGATCACATTATTCCTATCCAGATGTTCATAAATCCTATCCCTTACAATTCTCTCTAAGACTTTGCCCACAACGGAAATGAGACTCACCGGCCTATAGCTACTAGGGTTATCCCTACTCCCATTCTTGAACAAGGGAACCACATTTGCTATCCTCCAGTCTACTGGCACTATTCCTGTGGACAATGAGGACATAAAAATCAAGGCCAATGGCTCTGCAATCTTCTCATTTGCTTCCCAGAGAATCCTAGGATAAATGCCATCAGTCCCAGGGGACATATCTATTTTCACCCTTTCCAGAATTTCCAACATTTCTTCCCTACATACCTCAAAGCCGTCCATTCTAATTAATTGTGAGTCAATATTCACATCGGCAAAAATGTCCTGTTCCTGAGTGAATACGGATGAAAAGTATTCATTCAGTGTCTCCCCAATCTCTTCAGCCTCTACACGCAATTTCCCACTACTATCCTTACTGGACCTATTCCTACCCTAGTCATTCCTTTATTCCTGACATACCTATAGAAAGCCTTAAGGTTTTCCCTAATCCTACCAACTAAGGACTTTTCATGTCCCCTCCGTGCTGCTCTTAGCTCTCTCTTCATGTCCTTCCTGGCTACCTTATAACTCTCAATCGCCCCAATTGAACCTTCACGCCTCATCTTTCCATAGGCCGCCCTCTTCCATTTAACAAGGGATTTCAATTCCTTATTAAACCACGGCTACCTCACACGACCCTTTCCTCCCTGCCTGACAGGTACATACTTATCAAGAACACTCAATAGTTGCTCCTTGAACAAGCACCACATATCAATTGTGCCCATGCCTTGAAGCCTACTTTTCCAAGCCGCGCATCCTAGGTCGTGCCTCACCGCATCATAATTTCCCTGCCCCCAGCTATAACTCTTGCCCTGAAGTGCACACTTATCCCTCCCCATCACTAGAGTAAAACTCACCGAATTGTGGTCACTGTCCCCAAAGTGCTCACCTACCGCCAATTCTAACACCTGGCCTGGAATCTCGAAGGGCACTGGCAGCAGATACTGGGAACGTATCACCGGAAATCCCCTTCCAATCATTTCACCGTTCTGAGTTGGAAATGTATCGATGTCCCTTCAGTGTCGCTGGTTCCAAATCCTGTACCTCCCTCCCGAGCGGTATCATGGTTGCACACCCCGCTGAGGAATTCAAGTGTTCGGGAAAGTAAGGCATTACCTGCATCTCTGGGGTAATTAGGCATTTGCAGTGAGTGCTATCGCATTGAGTGACAGCGATGTCCCAGGAATGCGTTTCTAATAGCGATAGGGTCTATTTGGACACCTGCAATCGGCCGGGAATAAGTTGAGAAGTGGAGCAGGGAAGTGAAATAAACGTGAACCGTGTTATGGACGAGGCCAGACCACTCAAAACGTTCTTAAGCAGACAGCCCAACCCATAACTTTGCAATTTGTATCGGTAAGTGTACAGTTACAATTACCCAGATTAAGTTAGCGTAGTTGACTATCAGGTTTAAATCAGAGAATAAAATTATTCACAACATTACACAATGAAACACGAACAACACAATTAGGAACCCCTACAGAACTCAATCTATCCAAATTTGACCTAAGTGTGCAGTTCCGAATACACACAACAGTCCCAATAAGCAAACACCCTTTAAAACAGAGTACAAAAACAGGTCAAATGCTTCCAGGTTGTGGTTAGAAGGGCAGAAGAGAGAGTTTCCACACAGCTCACCGTTGAACGTCCAACCAGTCCTGGACTCACTGAACTGCTCAGCGAGAGCTCACCACTTCCACAGACATGACCACTTTGGCCTGAAGTCTCATCTGTTGAAAGATAAACAAAAGGCTTCTCAGACCCTTTTCATCTTTGTACTTAACCAGTCTCATCGTAAGCCTGACCTGCTTTAGTATCCATCTGCAAAAAATCAAGGACAGGGTATGCTTGAGGGAAGGAACAACTTTTGGCAAAAAAGGGACCAGGTTTATGACAGCAGCAAAGATGACTGGGAGGCATGAGGCAGGATGGGAGGTGGAGCTGGTGGTACAAGGCTCAGTGTCGGTGTTCATGGGCCAGTCTTCACTGCACACTGTTTACACTGACTCAAACACGATACCTGGCCAATTCACCTCAATGACCCTGTTCCTCTTGGTGTGAGGTTCCCTGAGTGTGTATTAATATGATTAAGGGAGGCCAAGAGGTTGTACACATCCTCTTTGCCCTGTCAGTTTAGACAGATCGAAAGAATCATGTTGAAGCCAATGCAAAAGGAGATTGTCTTTTTTTCTGTCCATTTTCAGTGAAGAATGTTCAGGTGTGACATGTTTTTGCAAAAGTGTAGGTTGATTGCAATTCTCACTGAGCAACATTGATACAGAAAACACATTTCGGAGTTAGTGACCAGGTGGTTACAGGACTGCACATATCGGTAAGTGAAGCTGCACACGTCCTGTGATTTAGTTGGTTAATGCACCTGCGAAGTAGATGGGAATTATTCCGTTCAGATCTGCATGGTGATTGCTTAACATATCGGTAAGTGAAGCTGCACACGTCCTGGTGCTGTGATTTAGTTGGATAATGCACCTGCGAAGTAGATGGGAAATATTCCGTTCAGATCTGCATGGTGATTGCTTATTGTGTTAATGGGTCGCTGTGTCAACTTGTTGCAAGTGTGTGATCTCTGATCAGGAATGGACCCGGACCATAGAACAGGCTGTCACCATAGGACAGAACAGGACTACACACCGCAAAAAAACGGCACTAAAAGAAAAAATGGCCAAACTAACACACAACAAAGAGGACACTACAACACACACCTGGGTTAAAAACCTCTCCCACAGACAGCTCACAGACACGGAAAGAACAATACTGGCCAAGGGACTCAACTACAACCACAGGGACGCCAAGGCAGCAGACTTCCTAGCAGCACTAGAATGCACACTCAGGAACAATGGACTGACAGATAAGACACAACAAACAGTGAGACAAAGTATCGTACCCCTGATAACAAGGAAAAGGCAAACACATAACCTCAACACCAAGGAGAGGGAAGCACTAAAATCACTAAGAAACGATAAGAACATAATCATACTAGCAGCAGACAAATGCAGAATGACGGTCATCCTGGACTAAGCAGAGTACATCCAAAAAGCACAACAACTACTTGTAGATACCAACACCTACCAAAAGAGGGAGTTTGACCCCACCCCACAACTCACCAATAGGATAAACAACACACTGAGGAACCTACAAATAACGGACAGATAACCAGGTCGGACCTACAAAGAATGAAACCTGAAAGCAACAACACCCCCAGATTCTATGGACTACTTAAAGTGCACAAACCAGACATCCCACTCAGACGCATGGTATTACTACCAGGGACACCATCACACAAACTGGCTAAAGAACTACAGCAGAAACTGAAACACCTGATCAGCGGATCCAGACACTCTATACAATCAACACAGGAATTCTTGGACATCATCAGAACTATACACATAGACAAGGAAGAAGCAATGGTCTCATTCGACGTACCGGCACTGTTCATCTCTATTAACAAAGCCCTAGCCAGAGAAACAATAGCCAACCTGCTGAACAGACAGAACAGATAAACAGGACGTTGAACCCATCAACAAAGACGGCATACTTAAACTACTGGACTTGTGCCTCACAACACACTTCACATTCAACAACCAGATATACGAACAAATCAACGGAACACCCATGGGCTCACCGATCTCGGGACTCATAGCAGAAGCAGTAATGCAAAGGTTAGAACAAACAGTCTTACCACAAATTCAACCCAAACTCTGGGTCAGATACGTTGATGACACCTTTGTAATCATTAAAAGCACGGAAATAGAGAAAACACACCGGATCATCAACTCCACACTCACAGGAATCCGATTCACGAGAGAGGAAGAAAAGGACAACCAACTCCCTTTCCTAGACGTGAGGGCACAGAGAACACCAAACGGAGAATTCACCACGAAGGTACACAGGAAAGCCACACACACAGACCCAAGTCCTGAACTATGAAAGCAACCACCCGAATACACACAAACGAAGTTGCATCAAGACACTATTCAAAAGGGCCACAACACACTGCAGCACACCAGAACTGCAAAAAGAGGAAGAGGAACACCTATACAAGGTATTCGCCAAAAACGGATATCCTCGCAATTTCATCAACAGATGCCTAAGGGAAAGACAACAGAACGAGGACATGCCGCAACTCAAAAGACTAGCCACACTACCATACATCAATAACATCTCTGAAATGACAGCCAGGCTACTGCGACCACGAGGACTTATAACAGCACACAAACCAACAGCCACACTCAGACAACAACTCACCAGAACGAAGGACCCGATACTCAGCATGAGCAAAACTAATGTAGTGTACAAAATCCCATGCAAGGACTGCACAAAACACTATATCGGACAAACAGGAAGACAGCTAACGATCCGCATGCACGAACATCAACTAGCCACGAAACGACACGACAAGCTATCCCAAGGAGCCACACACGCAGACGACAAGCAACATGAAATCGACTGGGACAACACTACCATTATAGGACAAGCGAAACAAAGAACAGCCAGGAAATTCCTAGAAGCATGGCACTCATCCACAAATTCCATCAACAAACACATCGACCTGGACCCAATATACCGGCCACTACAGCAGACAGCTGAAACTGACAACCGGAGGCGGCAGGGACAGGCCACTATAAATGTCGGAGGAAACAGCACAGAAGCGCTTCACAGAAGGCTCCCAAGCACTAAGGATTTCACCTAGACATGGGACGAAACGTTTGCAACAAAAACTTCCAGCTCGGCGAACAGAACCACAGCAATGTGGGTATCATCCTGATAGATGGAATATACATTCAGATAAAAACCAAATCATAAGTAGCAGGAAAAATTCAGCAGGTCTGGCAGCATCTGTACAGAGTGAACGAGAGACATCGGTTCAGAATTTCGCCAGAATTTTACGAGAATTCCGTTTTCTCCCACAGTTACTGCCACACCTGCTGAGCTTCCTCAGCATTTCCTGTTATTGTTTCAGATTCCCAACATCCACAGTCATTTGCGTTAGCCATAAAAACAACACACAAACACACATTTTTATGGCCCCATTAAAAATGCGGCGCTGTGCAGCAAAGTGAGAGCAGCGACAGCTCCGACCGTGAGGAATCTGAGCAGCCAACGTACGAATCCAATCCCTGCACCTCCACACAAATAGAAATGCATGCACAAACCAGAGAACGGCGAGCGAGCCAGGTAGGATTCGAACCTACAATCTTCTGATCCGAAGTCAGACGCGTTGTCCATTACGCCACTGGCCCAACGCGCTTAGATGGCCTTCACAGCTTGTGAACAATCAGCAGAGATAATCACATTCACTTCTTCACTTCGATGGCTCCCTTTTGGGAAGCAGTGCCTTTTACTGACAAAGGAAAGATATTTGCCCTGACGTGTCTGCTTCAGGATCTCTTGCTCCTGTGCTGGAAGTTTCCACTGTTTTATTCGCAGTCACTTTGCGGGTTTCGATTCCACCCCAGTGAAATGTACTTTCATACATTGAATCATGGTCTATTGCAGTCGAGGCATTGACCAAATTCAGCGAGAAAGCTCTAGCCAGGAATCTGGAAACACACGAGATAAAGCAAAGTTGGCAATGCAAGTGTGAATCCGAGCTGTTTAGTGAGCGTTTTGGAGATTGACACTACTTCTGACCTGAAAGAAGTGTTTCCCCCGCCAGGATTGGAATCCCAGAGAGATACGAAACAAACTCTCTCTTACGCTGCCTTCAGCCATCGGCAGCAGGATTCGAAACCGCAATAAGAAACAGAACTTCCCGTTTATCGGTGCAATCACTCAGCTATACCTATAGAACCATCTTAAGCCGCTGCTTTATTGAGCTGCTCTGTCTGCGGAGCTGAGGGAAGTGCATCGCTGTGCATTTGTTTGAATTCAATTATCTAAGTTTTTGAAAGATTTAAATATCGGTACAAGGTGTGTCTGTGTGTATCATTCCGGTCAATGGAATAGACATTCAGCTAAACGCAAAAGCAGAAACTGCAGGAAAAAAAATCACCCGGTCTGGCAGCATCTGTGGAGAGAGAATCAGAGACACCGTTTCAAAATTTCTACAGAACTTTATGAGAATTCCGTTTCCTCCCTCAGGTACTGCCGCCCCTGCTTAGCTCCCTCAGCAATTCCAACAGCAGATCTTGTCA
>NC_057717.1:69083431-69091674 GCF_004010195.1 Chiloscyllium plagiosum | reverse complement strand
AGTCTAGCGTGTCATGGTTACTCGTCCCCAAGGGATCTGCTACAGTTAGATTAGCAATGATTAACTTCTTATTACACAGCATCCAGTGTAAGATGGCCTGCTTGCTACTTGGTTTCCACACGTATTGGTCAAGGAAACCATTACACATGCAATCCAGAAATTCCTCCTCTCCACCATTGTCACTACATTGATTAGTCCAGTCGATGTGTAGTTAACATCATGCATGATCACCAAAATACCCTTATCTCATGCATCTCCAATTTCCTGTTTACTGACATTCCCAACATCACTCATGCTGTTTGGGGGTGTGCATGTGACACCCACTTATGTTTTTTATCCTTGTTTGTTTTTCACTCTACCCATAAAGACACCAAATTGTCAGAGCTGGTATCCATAAAAGAGATGAACAAACCTACATTACAAGGAATGGAGACATTTCGCTCAAATGTTGACCTTCATTTGATGCTAATTAGTCTTATCCACTTTCAATGAGTTGTTTCGTAAGGTTACAGCTGCCAGTTTAAGGTGATGAGCTAGATTAAGCTTGCACTTGCTTGCTCAATAGATTGATATCAGATACGTATTGTTGACATTTTCACCATCAGTGTAATGTCAGTGCTTCTCCAGCAGATGGAAGTGGGGACTGATAGTCGCTCCTCCTATCAACATATTCAGGCCTGTTGTGACACACTGTTGGTACAATTGAGACTTAATTGCCGGGCTTATTAGTCACGTCACAACCATTCCACAAAGCGGTATTAGATGTTTTTGAAAGACATGACGGAAAGCAGGCATGCTTAAGTATTACTGAGTCATAGGCATTATCATTATTCGATATAGAATCCATGTATGTGAAGGTCAGAAATACCATGGGAAAGACAACGTTGCTGGAATAAAAGTTAGAATCATGGAATTATGAAGAAAGCATGACAGAGATCAGAAGATAATGAAACATGGAAAGAAAGGCAGTGTATTAATCACTGGCAAATTAATCCTCACATCAATTGACAGACAGTCAGAAAGACTTTTACACTTAATGGTAAGGTCCAGGGGAGTGTTGCTGAACAAGGAGACCTTGGAGTGCTGGTTCATAGCTCCTTGAAGATGGAGTCGAAGGTAGATAGGAGAGCGAAGAAGGCGTTTGGTATGCTTTCCTTTATTGGTCAGACTATTAAGTACATGAGTTGGGAGGTCATGTTGCGGCTGTACAGGGCATTGGTTAGGCCAGTGTTGGAATATTGTGTGCAATTCTGGTCTCCTTTCCATCGGAATGATGCTGTGAAACTTGAAAAGGGTTAGAAAAGATTTACAAGGATGCTGCCAGGGTTGGAGGATTTGAAAGGTTGAATAGGCTGGGGCAGTTTCCCTTGGAGCATCGGAGGCTGAGGGGTGACCTTATGGAGGTTTCCAAAATCATGAGGGGCATAGATAGGTTAAATAAACAAAGTATTTTCTCTGGGGTGGGGGCATAAGTTTATGGTGAGAGGGGAAAGATTTAAAGGCGACCTAAGGGGTAATTTCTTTCATGCAGAGGATGGTACGTGTATGGAATGACCTGCCAGAGGAAGTGGTGGAGGCTGGTAAAATTGAAATATTTAAAGGACATCTGGATAGGCATATGAATAGGAAGCGTTTGGAGGGGGATGAGCCAGGTACTGGCAGGTAGGACTAGATTGGGTTGGGTTATCTGCTCGGCATGGACGTGTTGGACCGAAGTGTCTGTTTCTGTGCTGTAGATTCCTATGACTCTATCAGCAAAGGTAGTCACAAAGAAGAATTCAGATAGATTCCTGAAACAGTATGTCGTGGTTCAACCCGGAATCTTGATGTACTGAATCTGGTAATGTGCAATGAGTCAGATTTTATGCATGGTGACAGACTGAAAGATTGCCTCGGAACAGCAAAGTTTGAGCATTCATTTGGAGAGGGAGAATCTGACATCCGAAACAAATGTGCTCAGCTTATATAAGTGTAAAGTGTAAACGGATGAGGGTAGAGCTTGCTGGAGTGGACCAGGAAACGGGTTTAGCAGCAAAAACCTGTGAAGAACAATGGCAATCCATTTAGAAAAACGGTTCAACGCTCACAGTAATGATATAATTCAAGTGAGAAGGATAAAATCTAGGAAGGGGACGATTGTACTATGTTTATGTAGAAAAGTTGCAAATAGCAACAATTTGAATTAAAAGGAAAACATAAAATGTGGGAAATATTTTCGGTGAGCAGGAAATTCGGAATGTTTACAGAAATATCAATAAGCCAGCAAATTGGACAGGCAAATGGACGTTCATGGAATAGTGTAGGTGGGATGGGCTTCAGATTAGTATGACAGGGCGGCGCAACATCGAGGGCCGAAGGGCCTGTACTGCGCTGTAATGCCCTATGTTCTATGTAAAGATTAATAAGGAGGGAGAAGGTAAACATCGAAAGCGAAACTACAGTTGATATTAAAGTGGACAGCAAGAGCATCCTTAAATAGAAAGAACTGAAGAGAAAAGCCAATGTGAATATAGGCCCATATTGAATGAAGCTGGGAATTCGTTACTGGGAACCACGAAATGACAGAAAAGATGAATAAAGAGTCTGCATCTGCCTTGAAAGTAGCAGGCAAAGAAAATTCTATAATTACGAAATAATGAAGGGCAAAAGAAACGGCGAGCAATGCAATACGATGACTTTCACTACAAAGCAAACGTCAGAGAAATTTACAGGAGTATATACCGCAAAATGCATTGGAACAAAAAAGGTGCAATCCAAGATAGAAAAATAAATAAGAAAAAAATCTGTGTTGGATGCACTAGTTGTAACTTTCCAATAATCATTAGCTTTCAGAAAAGTATTACTGGATTGGCAAAGTGACAATGTAACACCTTTACTCAAAAAAAGTATGGACACAAAAAAGTCTGACTGAGGCCATTATTGGCCAATTAACATAATTTATTGGAAAAATTGCGTCGTCTGCAATAAACCGCATAACACCAGAGCATTTAGAAGTACATAACATGATCAAGAGGACTGAGAATGGATTTACAAAAGGGAAATCTCGCTTGATAAATGTATTAGAATTCTTTGAGAATAAGGAGGAAATAGTGATTTTTTTTGTTTTCTGAAGACATTTGATAAGGTACCACACGTAAGATTATTTAACAAGATAACAGCCTGTGGTTTCGGAGGTATTATGTTGCCACGGAGAGAAGATTGTGGAAATCACAATCGTAAGAGTGTTTGATTACCAATTTTACTTTACAGGATGTCAATCTGTAGCTGGTGAATACCACATAAATCCGTTTCAGGGGACACAAATATTGACAAAATATTTTAACGACTTAGATGAGGGAAGTGAATGTACTGCAGACAAGTTGGCAAATGGCACAAAAATTGTCGAGGAGGTAATTGGTGGGTATGAAGAAAAAGAGTTTGCCGAGGGCTATAGATTGGAAAAGAGAGGG
This sequence comes from Chiloscyllium plagiosum, assembly GCF_004010195.1. Taxonomy (NCBI): domain Eukaryota; kingdom Metazoa; phylum Chordata; class Chondrichthyes; order Orectolobiformes; family Hemiscylliidae; genus Chiloscyllium; species Chiloscyllium plagiosum. The sequence goes on along the minus strand of NC_057717.1, from coordinate 69,088,225 downwards.
AACAATAAACTTTGCATATTAATATAACGTGGTGAAGTAAATGAGAAATGCCGTAATAAATGAAGTTATGAATTTTAGCAGGAACGGTAGAGCAACTGAATATTATTTACATAGAGATTGAATTCTGAAATCTACATAACAGATTTGGGAATCCTCATTACAGAATGACGAAAAGCTAGCTTTTAATTTTAACTGCAACAAAGGCAAACATAATGCTGGGCTTTGTTTAAAAACTAATGGAATATTGAGAGTTGGAATATAAAAAAAGACCGAGCAGACAAATGCGTGGCTGAGGAGCTGTCGCAGGGGCTAGGATTCACATTTTCCGATCATTGAGGTCTCTTCAGCAACAGAAATGGTATGTATAAGAGGGATAGGTTTCACTTGAATTGGAAAGGGACCACTACTCTTGCATGAAATCTTTCTCGTGGTACCCTGAAGACTTCAAACTGGTAAGGGTGATGGTGAGACTCAACACAATAGTGAGAAAAAGGAAAAGGTTGAGGATGGTAAAATAGACACGGTGAACCATTCTAAGAGTCAAGGCAGGCAACAGTTTGGCATAAATGAGGTAAGATTGCAAAGCATCATTTACTTGAGTGCAAGATGCCTGACAGATGGGACAGGTGAACATAGGGCATGGATGGCAATGTAGGATGGGGATATCATAACCATTACAGAAAGGTGGCTCAGGGATGAACAGGACTGGCCGCTTAATCTTCAGGGATGCAGATGCTAAAGATCAGACGGGGTGAGGGGGGAAACAAGAGAGGAGGAGGAGTGGTACTTCTGGTTCAGAACCACATTATGGCTGGATATTGCGAGGAAATTCCTGGGAGACTGCCCAGTGACGTTACATGGATGGAACCTAATTTTGAGAAAGGGATGATCACCTTACTGGGAGTGTAATATAGTCCTCTCAATAGTCAATTGGAAATTCGCAAGTGAATATGTAAGGAGATCTCAGCTATGTGTAAGCACAATCGGATTATGGTCGGTGATTTTTAACTTTCCAAACAAATTTTGGGACTGTCATAGTGTTAAGGTCTTGGATGGGGAGTAATTGGTTAGGTTTATACAAGGAAAATTTCGTCTTCAATACATGGAAGCTCTTACTACAGGTTGTGGAATGCTTGAACTTGTGTTGCGAAATGGAGCAGGACAAGTGACTGAGATGTCCTGGGGCGTAGACGTCGGAGCAAGTAATCGTAATTGTATTAGTTTGAAAACCGTTCTGAAAAAGGGTAGAATTGATTTAAAAAATGAATGTTTCAAACTGGAGTGAGGCCCGGTTTGACGGTATCTGACAGAAACTTTGAAAATCTGGTTGGGGTGGAGATGGCGGCTATTCGCTGGAAAAGGGACGGTTGGGAATTGGGAAGCATTTAAGCATGAGATCATGAGAGTTCAGTGATGGTATGTTCCTGTTTGTGTGAAGGGCAAATCTCGTCGGTGCAGGGAAAGCAGTATGACAAGAGGAATTGAGACTCTGGTCAAGAAATAGGAGATATATATCAGGTGTAGACAGCTGGGATCTAGTGAATCCGGAAAAGGATATAAGGGCAATCGGAAATCACGAGAGTCAAGAAGGGGCATGAAGTCACTTTGTCAAATAGAGTTAACGAAAATCCCAAACGATTCCATTAATGCAGTATGGGTACAAAAATAATCAAGGAGACAATACAGCCGCTTAAAGACCAACATAGTTCTCTATGTGTGAGACCACAAGAGATGGATGAGACACTGAGCAAATATTTTGCATTAATAGGTGTATGGAAACTAAGGAAATTGGGAAATACATAGCGATGCCTTAAAATAGTTCATCTCAGAGTAGATGAGGCACTGCATGTCTAGAAACCAAAAACAGAGAGAAGTCTCTGAAATCCCTGAGATCTGATCAGGTGTTTCCCAGAACTTAGTGGGAAGCTTAGGGTAAGATTCCTGAGCCCCTTGCTGAGATATTTGTATTATTGATAATCATGGCTGATGTGCTGGAAGATTGGAGATTGGCTAATGTGGTGGCATTACGTAAGTTGGCTCTAAAGGAAAAGCAGGACACAATGGAGAGTTGAGCTTTCTCTCCACAGATGCTGCCAGAGCCTCTGAGTTTTTTCCACAAATTCCGTTTTATTTCGTTTCAGATACACGGCATCTGCAGTTCTTTTGATTTTTATTTAGTGGTGGTGGAGTGTTGTCTTTAGGTCTGTAAAAACATAACAATACCAGAACGTAAGAAATGTGAGAAGGATTCAGCCATCTGACCCGACGAGCCTGCTCCTCTGTTCAACAAGACCATGGATGATCATCCCATGGACTGAGCTCCACTTACCCACCTGCAGGATTCCTGATGAAGTGCCTTTGCCCAAAACGTCGAATATCCTGCTCCTCGGATGCTGCCTGACTCGCAGTGCTTTTCCAGAAACAAACTCTCAGCGTTTAATCTATAAGGTGACCCTGAATAGGCGAGGGCTTTTCTTTTTCCTGCAGCACGAGGAAAGGGGGCTGAGGGTTGGCCTGAACAAGATCCAGAAATCATGAGGGGCATTTCTATGATGAATAGCCAAGGTCTTTTTTAGAGTGTTGGGGAGTCCAAAACTATAAGACAGAGGATTATGCCGAGAGGAGAAACGTTGGAAAAGGTCCTGAAGGGTAACGTTTTCACATAGATGGTGGTGTATACATAGAAAAATCTGCTAAAGGAAGTGATGAAGGAGAGTATAACTTTAAAATTTAAAAGGCAGCTGGATGTGTGTACGAGAAGGATACATTTAGAGAAATATGGGTCACCTGTTTGCCATATGATATTCGGTCAAATTGGGATATCAGTTCAGCACAGATGAGTTGGAATTCCGTGCTGTATAACTGTATGATTGTAAGTTTTGTTAAAACTTAGAAGAAGCTCTCGTCATATCACAGCTGAATACTGTCAACTATTGTGGGGCTCGTGTTAAAGGAAAGATACTCTGGAATCTGAGACAATCGACATGAGGTTCAAGAGCCTGATCTTGAGGATGGAGGGACTGTCTTGAGAATAGAGATTGAGTAGTTTGAGCTTGTACCAATTGGAACATAGATTATTCAGTGGTGACATTCTGAAATTTCAGGAAACATGGTGCTTTAAATGCAGAAATGTTGTTTCCACTTTTGGGAGAGTTCAGGACCAGGGAGTGTAATCTCTAGCTTAGAGGTCACAGATTTAAGGCAGAAGAGAAATTCTTCTCCCAAAATTGAGTGAAGCTGTCGAATTCTTTACTACAAGACACTGAGGTTGGGCCATTGAGTACTTTAAAATGTAACTGGGCAGATTTTGAATCTTTAATGGAATCAGTGCTGATTGGGAAAAGGTTGAAAAGCGGAGGTGAGGATTATCAGTCCAACCACAACGTCATTGAAAAGAAGACAAAACTCCATTGACAAAATTGCCCGCTTCCGATTCCTTATAAGTGACGTTGAAACGCATAAAAGTGGATAAATCCCCAGGACCTTATCATGTGTAGGTTAGAACTCTATGGGACGCTAAGGAAGTGATTGCTGGTCCCCTTGCTGAGGTGCTTGTGAAATCAATAGTCACAGGTGAGGTGCTGGGCGACTGGAGGTTGGCTGATGTGGATCCACTGTTTAAGAAACGGTAAGGACAAGCCAGGGAACTATAGACCAGTGCGCGTGACGTTGGTAGTGGGGAGGGTTTTGGAGGGAATTATGAGTGACAGGATGTACATGTATTTGGAAAGGTAAGTACTGATTCGGGATCGTCAACATGGCTTTATGCGTGGAAAATCATGTCTCACAAACTTGATTGAGTGTTTTGAAGAAGTTACCAAGAGGATTGATGAGACGAGAGCAGTGGATGTGATCTATAAGGAATTCAGTAAGGCGTTCAACAAAGTTCCCCAAGGGAGATTGGTTAGCAAGGTGAGATCTCACAGAATAGAGTCAGAACTAACCATGTGGATACAGAACTGGCTCAAAGGTAGAAGACAGAGGGTAGTGGTGGTGGGTTGTTTTTCAGACTGGAGGCCTGTGACCAGTGGAGTGCCACAAGGATCGGTGCTGGGTCCACTACTTTTCATCATTGATATAAATGATTTGGATGCGAGCATACGAGGTACAGTTAGTAAGTTTGCAAATGACATCAATATTGGATATGTCGTGGACAATGAAGAAGCTTATCTCAGATTTCATTGGGATCTTGATCAGATGGGCCAATGGGCTGAGGAGTGGCAGTTGGATTTTAATTCAGATAAATGCGAGGTGCTGCATTTTGGGAAAACAAATCTTAGCAGGTCTTATACACTTAATGGTAAGGTCTTAGAGAGCGTTGCTGAACAAAGAGACCTTGGAGTGCACTTTCATAGCTCCTTGAAAGCAGAGTCGCAAGTCGATAGGATTGTGAAGAAAGCGATTGGTATCCTTTCCTTTATTGGTAAGAGTATTGAGTGCAGGAGTTGGGAGGTCACGTTCAGCTGTACAGGACATTGATTAGGGTCACTGTTGGAATATTTAATGCAATTCTAGTCTCCTTCCTTTCGGAAGGATATTGCGAAACTTGAAAAAGGTTCAAAAACGATTAAAAAGGATGTAGCTAGGTTTTGAGGATTTGAGCGAAAGGGAGAGATTGAATAGGTTATGGTTGTTCTCCCTGGAGCGTCAGAGGCTGAGGGGTGACCTCATCGAGGCTTATAAAATCATGAGGGGCATGGATAAGATAAATAGAGAAAGTTTTTTCCCTGGGTGGGTGAGTCCAGAACTAGATGGCGTCGGTTTAGGGTGTGCGGGGAAAGATGTAAAAGGGAC
>NC_057717.1:69070048-69082931 GCF_004010195.1 Chiloscyllium plagiosum | reverse complement strand
GCCGTTATGTCGAATGAGACCATGGTTTCTTCCTTGTTCATGTGTATATTTCTGATGATATCGAAGAATTCCTGTGTTGATTGTATAGAGTGTCTGGATCCGCTGATCATGTGTTTCAGTTTCTGCTGTAGTTCTTTAGCCAGTTTGTGTGATGGTGTCCCTGGCAGTGATACTATGGGTCTGAGTGGGATGTCTGGTTTGTGCACTTTAGGTAGTTCATAGAATCTGGGGGTATTGTTGTTGTTTTCACTTTTCATTCTTTGTAGGTCCGACCTGGTTATCTGTCCGTTTTTTTGTAGGTTCCTCAGTGTGTTCTTTATCCTACTGGTGAGCTGTGGGGTGGGGACAAACTCCCTCTTTTGGGAGGTGTTGGTATCTGCAAGTAGTTGTTGTGCTTTTTGGATGGACTCTGCTTTGTCCAGGATGACCGTCATTCTGCCTTTGTCTGCTGGTAGTATAATTATGTTCTTATCGTTTCTTAGTGATTTTAGTGCTTCCCTCTCCATGGTATTGAGGTTATGTGTTTGTCTTTTCCTTGTTATTAGGGGTACGATACTTTGTCTCATTGCTTGTTGTGTCTCTTCTGTCCGTCCATTGTTCCTGAGTGTGCATTCTAGTGCTGCTAGGAAGTTTGCTGTCTTGGCGTCCCTGTGGTTTTAGTTGGGTCCCTTGGCCAGTATTGTTCTTTCCGTGTCTGTGAGCTGTCTGTGGGAGAGGTTTTTAACCCAGGTATGTGTTGTGGTGTCCTCTTTGTTGTGTGTTAGTTTGGCCATTTTGTTTAGTGCCGATTTTTTGCGGTGTGCAGTCCTGTTCTGTCCTATGGTGACAGCCTGTTGTAGGGTCCGGGTCCATTTCTGATCAGAGATCACACACTTGCAACAAGTTGACACAGCGACTCATTAACACAATAAGCAATCACCATGCAGATCTGATCGGAATAACCCTCATCTACTTCGCAGGTGCATTAACCAACTAAATCACAGCAGCAGGACGTGTGCAGCTGCACTTACCGATATGTGCAGTCCTGTAACCACCTGGTCACTAACTCCGAAATGTGTTTTCTGTATCAATGTTGCTCAGTGAGAATTGCAATCATACTACACTTTTGAAAAAAAAAAACAGTTTACAGCTGAACATTCTTCACGGAAAATGGACTGAAAAAAAAAGGCAATGTCCTTTTGCATTGGCTTCAACATGATTCTTTCGATCTGTCTAAACTGACAGGGTAAAGTGGATGTGTTCAACCTCTTGGCCTCCCTTAATCATATTAATACACACTCAGGGAACATCACACCAAGAGGAACAGGGTCATTGAGGTGAATTGGCCAGGTATGGTGTTTGAGTCATTGTAAACAGTGTACAGTGAAGGCTGACCCATGAACACCCACACTGAGCCTTGTACCACCATCTCCACCTCACATCCTGCCTCATGCCTACCAATCATCTTTGCTGTTGTCATAAACCTGTTCCCTTTTTTGACAAACGTTGTTCCTTCTCTCAAGCATATCCTGTCCTTGATTTTTTTTTTTCCAGATGGAAACTAAAGCATGTCCGGCTTACGATGAGACCGGTTTAGTACAAAGATGAAAAGGATATTGAGAAGCCTTTTGTTGATATATAAACAGATGAGACTTCAGGCCAAAGTGGTTATGTCTGTGGAAGTGGTGAGCTCTCGCTGTGCAGATCAGTGAGTCCAGGACTGGTTGGAAGTTCGACAGTGAGCTCTATGGAAACTCTCTCTTCTGCCCTTCTCACCTCTACCTGGAAGCATTTGACCTGTTTTGTACTCTGTTTTAAAGGGGGTTTGCTTATTGGGCTTGTTGTGTATATTCAGAACTGCACACTTATGCCAGATTTGGATAGACTGAGTTCTGTAGGGGTTCGTAATTGTGTTCTTCGTGTTTCATTGTGTAATTTTGTGAATAATTTTATTCTCTGCTTTAAACCTTATAGTCAACTCCGCTAACTTAATCTGGGTAATTGTAACTGTACACTTACCGATACAAATCACAAAGTTATGGGTTGGGCTGCCTGCGTAAGAACGTTTTGAGCGGTCTGGCCTCGTCCAGAACACGGTTCACATTTATTTCACTTCCCTGCTCCACTTCTCAACTTATTTTCGGCCGATTGCAGGTATCCAAATGGACCCTATCACTATTAGAAACGTATTCCTGGGACATCGCTGGCACTCATTGCGATAGGACTCACTGCCCATCCCTAATTTCACCAGAAATGCAGGTAATGCCTTACTTTCCCGAACACTTGAATTACTCAGCGGGGTTGTGCAGCCATGATACCGCTCGGGAGGGAGGTACGGGATTTAGAACCAACGACACTGAAGGGACATCGATACATTTCCAACTCAGAACGGTGAGATGATTGGAAGGGGATTTCCGGTGATAGGTTCCCCCTGTAATCTGCTGCCACTGTCCTTCGAGATTCCAGGCCAGGTGTTAGAATTGGCGGTAGGTGAGCATTTTGGAGACAGTGACCACAATTCGGTGAGTTTTACTCTAGTGATGGAGAGGGATAAGTGCGCAGTGCAGGGCAAAAGTTATAGCTGGGGTCAGGGAAATTATGATGCGGTGAGGCACGACCTAGAGAATATTGACTCACAATTAATTAGAATTTTCGGCTTTGGGTATGTAGGGAAGAGGTGTTGCAAATGCTGGAAAGGGAGAAAATAGATAAGTCACCTGGGCCTGATGGCATTTATCCTAGGATTCTCTGGGAAGCAAAGGAGGAGATCGCAGAGCCATTGGCCTTGATTTTTATGTCCTCATTGTCTACAGGAATAGTGCCAGTAGACTGGAGGATAGCAAATGTGGTTCCCTTGTTCAAGAAGGGGAGTAGGGATAACCCTAGTAATTATAGGCCGGTGAGTCTCACTTCTGTTGTGGGCAACGTCCTAGAGAGAATTGTAAGGGATAGGATTTATGAACTTCTGCATAAGAATAATGTGATCAAGGCTAGTCAGCATGGTTTTGTGAAGGGCAGGTCGTGCCTCACAAACTTTATTGAATTCTTTGAGAAGGTGACTAAGGAGGTAGACGACGGTAAAGCGGTAGATGTGGTGTATATGGATTTAGTGAGGCGTTTGATAAGGTTCCCCATGGTAGACGACTGCAAAAAATACGGAGGTATGGCATTGAGGGTGAGTTGGAGGTTTGGATTTGGAATTGGCTGGCTGGAAGAAGACAAAGGGTAGTAGTTAATGGTAAAGGTTCATCTTGGAATGCAGTTAGTAGCGATGTTCCACAAGGATCTGTTTTGGGACCATTGCAGTTTGTCATTTTGATAAATGACCTGGAGGAGGGGCTAGAAGGTTGGGGGAGCAAGTTTGCAGATGACACAAAAGTCGTTGGAGTTGTTGACAGTGAGGAAGGAGGTTTCAGGTTACAGCGGAATATAGACAAGTCGCAGAGTTGGGCAGAAAGGTGGCAAATGGAGTTCAATGTAGCTAAATGTGAGGTGATTTCGTTTTGGTAAGAGTAACAAAAAGACGGGGTACTGGGATAATGGTTGGATACTTGGTAGTGTGGATGAGCAGAGGGATCATGGTGTCCATGTACATAGATCTCTGAAAGTTGCCACCCAGGTAAATAGTGCGGTGAAGAAGGCACATGGCGTACTGGCTTTTATTGGTCGAGGAATTGATTTCCGGAGCCCTGAGGTCATGGTGCGGCCGCATCTGGAGTATTGTGTGCAATTTTGGTAGCCATACTATAGGAAGGATGTGGAGGCATCTGGAACGGGTGCAGAGGAGGTTTACCAGGATGTTGCCTGGTATGGTAGAAAGATCGTATGAGGAAAGGCTGAGGCACTTGGGGCTGTTTTCATTGTAGGAAAGAAGGTTTAGGGGTGACTTGACAGAGGGGTACAAGATGATTAGGGGTTTAGATAGGGTTGACCATGAGAACCTTTTTGCCACGTATGTAGTCAGCTATTACGAGGGGGCATAGATTTAAATTAAGGGGTGGTAGGTATGGGACAGATGTTTGGGGTAGATGCTTTACTCAGCGAGTCGTGCGTTCATGGAATGCCCTGCCAGTAGCAGTGGTGGACTCTCCCTCTTTATGGAAATTTAAACGGGCGTTGGATAGGCATATGGAGGATAGTGTGCTAGTGTAGGTTAGGTGTGCTTGGATAGGCACAACATCGAAGGGCAAAGGGCCTGTACTGCCATGTATTTTTCTATGTTCTATTTTCTATAGATCGATGCAAACAATCACTGGAGTGATTCTAACAGAAACCATATGCGTTTTCTGTGCGCCACGAGGAAAGCGTTCTCATTCAGGTAATTCACACAAAAAGAAATAAATCTTCATTCCCTTCCTGGGAATCGTATCCAAGTCTGGGCGATGCAAATTCGGACTCTTAAGCAGGGACTCCCTCCACTGCAGCAGACTGTAAACTTTGTGTCCTGACTTCCGCACAATCTATCTTTTAGTTTAGATTCTCGATAGTGTGGAAACATGCCCTTCGGCCCAACAAGTCCACACTGCCCCTCCGAAGAGACAAACCCTCAAACCCATTCCCCTACCCTATATTTACACCTGACTAACGCACCTAACACTGTGTGAACGTTAGCACTGCCAATTCAACTGACCTGCACATCTTTGGATTGTGGGAGGAAACCGGAGCACCCTGTCCCTGTCCTTTGGGTTATACCCACCTTCGGCATCAATGCTTGTCTCTCCAAGTTTCCAAACAGTTCATGTTATCGCCTTTGGTTTTAATGTGAGGAAAGTGGAGCTTTGGGAAATTGATGTTGTTCAGGAGTAGCACTGAATGAAGGCACAGAACAAGGGCTCGTTCTCAGGCGATGGGTGGTGGTGAAGTGGCGCCATCTATAAATGCGTCATTCAACTCATCTGATTGCAGATCCCGGGGCTAGAAATAACTAGCGGATTCTCGCGGAATTTCTTCATGGCTTTGATTGGAAGAGACCATGACGCCAAGTATGCAAGTATATTTCACTGGAGTGGATCGTGAAATCGCGCAGTGACTGAATAAAACGCTAGAAACGTGCAGGAGAGCAGCAGGCGACCCCGAAGTGGGCACCTGTGAACAGATGTCTTTCCTTTTCCACTGAAAGGCACTGCTTCACAAAGTGGGGACTTCCAAGTGAAGCAGTGACGGGGATTATCTCTGATGGTTGTTCACCTTGTGAATGCTTTCTCTCCACAATGTCCGTGTTTACATTCCATGTTGACAAGCTGTGGGCCGACTGCACGTTCACTGGTTTACTGGTGTAATGGATAATGAGTCCTGACGTCCGATCAGGCGGCTGTCGGCTCGAGTCTTATTAAGCTCGAGTTGTGCGGGTTCCCTGTGACATGTTTCCCCTGCAGGCACTCTGTCTGTATTTCTGATGAAGGCTTTTTAACCTGAAACGTCGATTTTCCTGCTCCTCGGATGCGGCCTGAACTGTTGTCCTTTTCCAGCACCACTTTGAGCTACCGTCTGGTTTCCAGCATCTGCAGTCATTGTTTTTATCCTGTTGCATGCCCTTAACTTGTCTGTGTTCTCCAGGATGTGCAGGGATTTGTTGGCGTGCTTTTGAAATTGGAAGTTGCATTTGGGCCCATTGCATTTCATTGCCAGACAATTGGATGGTAGGTCCTGTCATGTCAGGTTATGAGGATCTGTAGGAATGGGATTTTTGGGGATTTTTTTTTCAAATTTTAAAATTGCATTTGGGTCCATTGCAGCTCATTGCCAGAGAGATGAATGAACCGTCCTGAATAGCCTGGTCCTGAGGAGCCGCACGGATTCCATCCAAGAGTTTTTGAATTTGAATGTTGCCTTTGGTCCAGTGCGTCTCATTGTCAGAGAGGTTTGTGACACGTTCTGAGGAGCTGCAGCGATTCGATCACTGTGCTTCTGAATTTGTAAGTTGCACCTGGACCCATTGCACGTTTACAATTCCAGCTCACCTCAACGTCTCTCATTTACTTTGCAACTGGCTTGTGTTCCACCTAAAGCTGCCTTTTGTCAGAGAACATTGTGTGTGAACACGAAGGGAGCAAGTGAAGCACAAAGAGTGGATATAATCCTGAAAGCTTTGAAACTCACAGGGAATGTGTCTGTTTATTTCCCTGTGTGGGTGATAAGGGAGATGTGTTCGTCAATGGGGTTACAACACAGTGTGAACAGTCCATACGTCGTTCCCATTTCTGTGTCATTTTAGATCACAAGGAGAACCTCATTGACATTTACACTTAGAGCATCAGAACACACAAGGTTATGTGTTAAAGCTGGTATCTGGGACTAGTCTAGATGGATGCCTGATGAGCCGCACTGCATGATGGGCTGAAATGTCTTTTTGCACTCTGTGAATGCTCGAATACAAGTATAAACAACTTTTCAGATGAAAAGATCAAAAATAAGAAGGCAGAAGCAGTTTCATTGAGAGTAAATGCGACAGGTTCGGTCGACTTCTCACGAAAGACAAGAGTGGTCCTCAAAGAAGAGAACTAACTTTGTGGAAGGCCAACTATATCAGCATTCGGCTGTAGCTGGGAAATGTAGATTGGGAACAGGTGTTTGAACGTATATCCATTTCCATTATGTGAGTGGTTTTTAAAGAAAGGTTGATTAGCGTTCAGGAGAGAGGATGTTCCTGGAAAATGAGGGATAGAAATGGCAAAACAAGGGAACTTTGGATGCCAGGTGAAATGCCAGCCTAGCTGAGAGGAAGAGGTATGCCTACTTGAGGTCCAGGTGACTGAAGACAGACGAACTTTTGAAAGCACATGAGGAATGTACTGCTAATGTGAAACGATGAGTTAAGAGGCCTAAAAGGAGGCATGAGATATTTTTAGTGATCAGGCTTAAGGAAAGTGCCTTTATTCAGATATAATGAGCAAGAGGGTACTAGGGAAAGTGTTGGCCCACTCAGGACAAAGGGGGAACCTTTTGCGGGCAGTCAGCGAAAATCGGCGAAATACTTATTGAGTACCTGGCATCGCTGTTCACCAAGAGTAGGGATATAGTGGATGTAAATGTTAGGGATAGATTTTTTATTACTCTCGGTCAAGCTGGCATAAGGAGGGAGGAAGTGTTAGGTATTCCAAAAGGCATAAAGTGGGTTAGTCTCCAGGTCTGGATCGGACGTATCCCAGGTTTCTGAGGAAAGTGAGAGAGGAGATAAACGAGGTTTTAACAAAAACCATTCCAACGTCATTGAACATGGGCGAGGACCTGGAGCACTGGAGAATTGCTATGATGTCCCCTTGTTTAAGAAGGTTAGCAAGAATAATCCAGTAATTCCAGACCTGCGAGTCTGTTGTCACTGTAGGGAAGTTACTGTAGAAAATACTGAGGATTAGGAAATATTTCCATTTGGAAGAAAATGGGCTAATCAGTGAGAGGCAACATGGTTTTGTGCAGGAAAAGACATGTTTTACAAACCGAATAGAAATTTTTGAAAAGGTGACAAAGTTGATTGATGAGGGAAAAGGTCCAGATGCCATGGACATGGACTTTAGCCAGGCTTTTGATAAAGTACGCAGATGGAGAAGGTGAAGTCACATGGAGTCCAGGGTGCTTGAACTAGATCTGTAGAGAACTGGCTGGGCAACAGGAGACAGAAAGTAGTAGTTGGAAGGGACTTTCTCGAAATGGAGTCATGTGACAGTGGTTCCACAGGGATCTGTATTGTGATCACTGTTGTTTGTGACAAATGAAAGTGACTTCAAAGAAGGTATAGGTGGCTCATTAGCAAGTTTACAGATGACACTAAGGTTGCTGCAGTAGCACATAGTGATTATGACTGTCAGAGAATACAGCAAAATAAACATATATAGGAAAGTTGGGTAGAGAAATGGCAGATGGAGTTCAACCCATGCAAATGCAAGGTGATGCATTTGGGAGATTCGATTCAAGAGCGATCTGTTCAGAAAAACATGTCCTGGGGAAATTTGATGGACAGAGAGATCTGGGTGTTTATGTCCATTGTTCCCCGAAGTTGACGACGTAAATCAACAGAGTGGTCAAGAAGACATACGGCATGAATTCTTTTATTGGACGGAGCATTGAGTACAAGTGTTGGCAGTTCATGTTACAATTGTATAAGACTTTGGTTCAGCTATATTTGGGAAACTGTGCACAGTTCTGATTGTCACATTTCCAAAAAGGACGGGAAAGATTTGAAGAGGGTGCAGAGGAGGTTTACCAGGATGTTGTCTGGCATGAAGGACACTAGCTACAAGGAGAGGTGGAGTAGATGAAGATCGTTTTCATTAAAAAGCCAGAGGTTGGAGGAGGACCTGATAAAGGTCTACAAATTCATGAGAGGGTTGCAGGGAAGATAGCCAGAAGCCTTGTTTCCCAGAGTGGGAAACTCAATTACTCAGGGTCACGCGTTTAACGTGAGGGGTGGGGGAGGGAACGATTCAGGGAGATATGTTTGGTACTTTCTTCACACAGAGGATGGTGAGTTCCTGAAACGCGTTGCCAATGGAGCTTGTAAGGGCGGGAACAATAACATCATTTAATATTCATCTGGGCAGACACATGAATAAACAGGGAGCAAAGGGATACAGACCGTTAGAAAATAGGCAGCAGGTTTATATAGAGGATCTGGATTGGCATAGGCTGGGAAGGCCGAAAGGCCTCTTCCACTGGGTAAGGTTGTTTGTTGTTTGTTCTATTCACCCTCGCCAACAGCCAAACCGTGCAAACCTGACAACATCCCTGCAAGCATTTCCTGAGCAATTTCACGTGATGTTCTTTAAGTTTTCAATAATGCTGAATGACAATGATCTCCTTGAAAGAGAAAGTTATCGCATTGAATGTCCGCAAATGTCAGTGAGTTGGGTAGGACAGGTAGTACAGTTGCACTGAAGTGTATTGGTCGTCACGCTTGCCTCATGTACAAATGTATCTGGCTCAAGTACCCACAGGGGCACACATGTTCTGTTGTTAATAGTGATAGCTTTTGGGATTGGCTTGAAGGGAGCTTTCTTTTTCGTGGATCTCATCAGCAAACCTCGCTTTGAATTTGCTCGCGCATATCTGCTGCAGTGCTGACAAGGAATACAATTCCGACTAATTGCTGGGTGGAACTTTGTTAAATTTCTCTCGTCACTGGTCCTTGAATATGTATCACTGTGTATGGCACCGGTGGACATTCTATTTTCAGCGGGGCACTGATTTTTCTGCAACAGTAATACTGCATTTGGAAAGCGTGCAAAAGCGTGCCCAGTTCAGAGATAAGGAGAACCGACAGTGAATACTGGATTACTGGTATGCACTCTCTTCCAACTAATTCCCAAAGTAGGCTCTCCATGGCCTCATAGGGATGCTGTGTTTTGTTTGTCAACGTGTGTAAATCAAAACCAGAAATCCTCAATCATGCTTCGGAGCAGTTCACATGTTCGAGATTTTGTCAGCAGAGTCTTTGTTTGCAGCTCATTCAGTCAACAACCTGAATGTGGGGATGTGGGGATTTACAGTCTCAATTGAACCTCTTAACTCAAGCTCTCATACAGTCGCTAATGTTAACTTGTCCTCTGAAATCCTGAAGAAGGGCTCATGCCCGATACGTCGATTCTCCTAATCCTTGGATGCTGCCTGACCTGCTGCGCTTTTCCAGCAACACATTTTCATCTCTGAAATCAAAGCCGTGTGGGAACTGAAGCTGAGGAAATGACAGCAGGCTGCTGAATGAGATTGTATCCATTTTATTTTCCTTCACATCACAGAGGAGCAGGAATGTCTCAACTGAGAGGGATAGGAAAGTGGAGCACATGCAGCTCTGGTGAAATTGGTAAAAACCAGGACTGCAGATGTTGGAAACCAGAGTCTAGATTAGAGAGATGCTGGAAAAGTACAGCAGGTCAGGCAGCAGCCGAGGAGCTGCCCTGCTCTTCGGATGCTGCATGACCTGCTGTCCTTTTTCAGCACCACACAAATCGACGCTCTGGTGAAATACCGACTTTCTGATTCAATCAACAACGAGAGACATGAAGGTGACTCAGGCGTGATTCTGTGGTGCCAGTGTTGGAATGGGCTGTACAAATTTAAAAGTCACCTTTCAGGCAAACGCCCTTCATCAAGCCAAAAACGTCGATTTTCCTGTTCCTCGGATTCTACCTGACTTGCTGTGATTTGCCAGCACTACTCTTATTTTGACTCTAATCTCCAGTATATGCAGCAGCCACTTTCACCAAGCTAAAAGTCACACAATAGCAGGTGAGAGTCCAACAGTTTTATTTGGGATTACTAGCTTTCGAACAACTCTTCATGATCTGGAAGTTGTCACCTGATGAAGACCAGTACTTCGAAAGCTAGTGCCTCCCAATAAAGCAGTTTTACTTGCGTTATGTGATTTTCAGCTGTGACTCAGACGGGAGAGCTTTTCACACCTCGAATAAAATAGCAATCACATGCAGTTTGCAACTCTTTGAGATCTTGCAATGACTTTTACCGTCTGTCAATCCGCATAGACACTGTCTTTTATACATCTCTTAGTAAGCACAAATTAATCGTGCTCTGATATGGAAAGCTGCGCAGGAAAACGCCCGGTTAAGGGCAAAGATCAGGGAAATACCAATTTGTGCCAGCACCGTATCCAACAACCTCGAAATGTGAGCTCGCCTTCTCAGATTCTGCTGCTAACTCAGATTTGAGGCGGAAGAACTACTTTGAAACGCTAATTTCGCAGAACAGGCGCTTGAAATGACCGTATGGTGCAGGGTATCATCTGGGTGTCGACCTGCTTAGCTTTGTGAGCTTTGAGTGTTTGGTAGCCTGGCTGAGCAATCTCAGGCGCTCAGGACAGGTTCCAGTTTCATCGAAAACAGGGCCTTGAGTCCCACTTGTGCTGATTGATTATTATGGCAACGTTAGGAAGGGGGGGTGTGCAGTGTTGATGTTCAATGCAATAAAACATAATCATTCTGTGAAGTGGGAGAGCACAGAATCTCCAACCAGTCAGTATCCACGCTGTGTTCATCTGGTGCTGTTGTTTTCACTTTCACCTCGTACTCGAAAATCCCATGGCATGATCCCGGGCACATGCAAGCTGTGCTGCCGTTTCATATTCCAGGCAAGTTGTGTTGTTCAGCATTATCTTGGAAAATGAATGGAGATCATTATTTCACCACTGATGTGAAACCAAATCCTGTATTGAAACTATTCATTGTTATTTGGTGTTGTGGTGGAAAAGAGGGCAATTGCGGTGTGTTAAACATTGTTAAATTTCTCTCATTTCCTCCATTACTGTCGACACACGGGAGGCTATTGCACAAAATCGGGTGGCATTGGATTGAGTGTGATTTAGCGGTTTGGGTCAGACATCAGCAAGCGGAAAGAAGATAGAGAGTGGTGGTTGATGCGAAATGTTCATCCTGCAGTTCAGTTATTCGTGGTGTAACTCAAGTATCTGTTTTGGGTTCACTGATGTTTATCATTTTTATCAACGACTGGGTAGAGCCTAAATGGATGGGATACAAATTTTGCGGACGAAAGTAAAGTCAGTGGAGTTGTAGATAGTACAGAAGAATGTTATGGGTTACAGAGGGACCCAGATGACCTCCAGAGACGGGCTGAATTGAGTCAAATGGAATGTAATGGGGAAAAGTGTGAAGTGATTTACTTTGGATTGAGTACTAGGAATAAGCACTGCAGTAATGGTAAGATTCTTGATAGTGTAGATGAGCAGAGAGATCTTCAGTTATTTAGACCACTAGGATGCCTTCTCATGTATCTGAAAGACGAGTTGCAGCTGAACTGGAGGGGCACAAATCTCCTGTGTAGGAGATTTGCACTTGTGGTTCGGGAGTGCTTTGGGCACCAGAGTTATATATATGAGATGGGGGCATTCTAGATGGGGCAGTGACACGATGTAGCGAATCTATTTGGAACATTTTTCATGCAATGAAACATAGCGGTTGGTTAAAGTGTGTCTGCTTTAACGCAAAGAGTGTCAGAAATAAGAGTGATCAACTTATAGCATGGATCAGTACTTGGGACAATAATGTTGTAGACATAAGAGAGACGTGTGTTGCACAGCGGCAGGAATGATTGCTACACGTTCCAGTATTTAGAACGTTAAAAAGAACAGGGAGAGTCGAAAAAGTGGAGAGAGTGTAGCATTGCTAATCAGAGAATGCATCACAGCTAGAGAAATGAAGATTGTCAAGGAAGGTTTGTCTACTGAGTCAGTACGGGTGGAAGTTCGGAAGAGCAAATGAGCAGCTACCTCATTGTTGTTGTTTTTTGTAGATCCACAAACTGCAGGAGGGAGATCAAAGAACTCAAAGGCCGGCAGATGTTGGAAAAATGCAGATGGAGAAGGGTTGTTGTTATGGGCGACTTCAACTTTCCTAATATTGACTGGAACCTCCTTCGGTCAGATGGTTTGGATGGAACCATCTTTGTCAGTGTTCAGACAGGAGTATATAGACAGGCTGACAAGGGGAGAGACTATTTTGGATTTGGTGCACGCAATGATCCATGGCAGAAGACTTTGGTGACAGTGATCACAACGGTCTCAGATGTATCATTGCCACGGAAATGAAAATGAGCTGTTACCATGGGAGATATTTAATTGGGAAAAAGGAAATTATTACGCTATCAGACATGATTTGGGAAATGCAGACTGTGTGCAATTGTTCCACAGAAAGGGCACAACAGACATGTGGAGAAAGTTTAAGGTGCAGTTGGAGCGAGTGATACATAAATTTATTCTTCTGAAACAGGCAAGAAGGAGTAAGATTAAGGAGACTTGGATGACGAGAACAGAGGCGATTCTCATGAAAAGAAAGAAGGCAGCTTATGTAAGGTGAAGGAAGCAAGGATTTAGCACAGCTTCAGATGATTACAAACTTTAGAAAAGAGCTCAGAAATGTAATGATGGGAGCCGGGAGCGGAG
>NC_057717.1:69059305-69069433 GCF_004010195.1 Chiloscyllium plagiosum | reverse complement strand
TGAGGGGTGGGTTATTAAATTTGCCGATGATACAGAGGTTGGAAGTGCCGTCAATAATATCCTGGACTATTGCAGGCTGCAGCTTGACATTGACAGGATGCAGAGTTGGGCTGTGAAATGGCAGGTGCAGTTCAACCTGGTTAAATGCGAAATGATGCATTTTGGAAGGTCGAACTTGAATGCTGAATATAAGATTAAAAACAGGATTCTTGGCAGTGTGGAGGAAGAGCGGGGTCTTGGTGTTCAAATGCAGAGAATCCTCAAAGTTGCCATCCAAGTGGATTGGGTCGTTAAGAAAGGATATGCTGTTTTGGCGTTCATGAATGGGGGATTGAGTTTAAGAGCCACGTGGTTTTGATGCAAATGTGCAAAACCCAGGTGAGACCATACTTGGAATACTATGTCCAGTTCTGCTCGCCCTATTATAGGAAAGATATGGAGGCATTGGAGAGGGTGAAAAGAAGGTTTACCAGGATACTGTCCGGACTGGAAGACTTGTCTTATGAAGAGAGGTTGATAAACCTCGGACTTTTCCCTCTGGAGAGAAGAGGTAACCTGATCGAGGAGCACCAGATAATGACATGCAAACATCGAGATGAGAATCAGACACTTTTCCCCAGGGCACGATTGACTGCAAGAGGAGTCATGGTTTTCAGGTGTTAGTAGGAAGATACAGAGGAGACTTCAGAGATATGTTCATTACACAGAGAGTTGTGAGCACATGGAATGCATTGCGGGCGGCGGTGCTGGAAGCAGAGTCATTAGGCACTTTTAAGAGACTGCTGGACACGCACATAGACAGCAGGAAATTGAGAAGTGCGTAGGTGAGGTTATTTTATTTTTGATTAGGAATAAGCCTCAGCAGAACATCTTGGGCCGAACGGCCTGTTCTGTGCTGTACTTTTCTATGTTCTCTGTCATATGTTCTATTATTAGATAAGCTGACGCCACTTTGATAATGCAATTCTCCCATTTACATATTAAAGAACCTAAACGAACATACCCCATTTCAAAAGATGATAGGCGTAATTTAAATATGTTTAAGAAGTAGAACGTGCTGTTGTGCGATTTGTTGTTTAAACAACTAAAGTAACCATTTTGCTGGAAATTCTGTGTTGTAAGATCATGATCCACAACCAGCTGATGAGGAGGCAGCGCCTTGTAAGCTAGGGCTTCGAAATAAACTTGTTGGAATATGACAAGGCGTTGTGTGATTTTTAACTTTGTCCAACCCAGTCCAAATTTGGCACCTCCAAATCATTCTTCTCTGACTAAATCCTTGAGTGTTTTCACCCGCCACCAACTCCATGCAATGGCGTGAGAAAGCCAGCAGAGAGGGAACTTTGTTGCACTGTTTCGACTCTGCTCCCGGGGACAGAAACTTTCTGATTAGACCACATTGGAGTAGCAGCCCATTGGTACTGAACAGCTTGACATTGAAAAATAGGGAGCCGAGGCATTTGTTATCATTCCTTTGGTGGTTGTGTTCTGATAACAATTTGTGATAGCATGCTGCAATTTCACATGTCGAAACAATTCACAGCTCTGTGTGAATTTGTATGGGGTTTATTGAACTGTTACTGAACAGTGAGATCATGTATTTAATAGTGAAACATTTTTTGTTTAACCCATTCTGTTTAGTTTCTTTGGAACACACGGAATAATGTAATTTTGATGGAAAGTTACAGATGGTTCTAAGCTGAAAGAATTGCCCAGGAAGAAATTCTACTTACCTGGCCAATTTATTTGCATTGTGCTACAATAGGCAATCCGCACATTCTCAGCTCCACGCTTTGCCTGCCTTGGTATAAAGACACTCCGTCAGAAGTGTGATGGAATACTTCCCACTTGCCTGGATGGATCGACCTCCAACAAACATTCAAGATGCTCGATATCTTCCAGGAAAAAGTAAGCCGCTTCTTTCACACCACATCTACAAGTACCGAGTGCTTCCACAACCCAATGCTAAGGAGGAGCAGTGTGTACCATCTATAAAGGTGCACGGTAGAGGTTCACCACAAATCCTCAGAAAGCAACTGACCAATTCTATCCAGAAGTAAAAGGCCAATAGATACATGGGAACACCACCCCTACAAGTTCCCCTCCAAGCTTCTCACATTCCTGATTTGCAAATGTAGCACGGTTTGTTTCGTAAAATTGGGTTAAATTCACGGACCACCCTCCCTTCTAATTATTTGGGTTGACATATAGCATATGCACAGCAGCAGTTCAGGAAGGCAGCTCACAAACAAGGCAGTTCAGGAAGGCAGCGGTGAGCTAGGGAAAGTTAATAAACACTATCCCAGCCAGCGATGCCTATATCCCATAAGTAAACTTCTAAAAATAATTTTTCCATCGGGAAACAAAAGGACTCTCCTTTGCGTTTGCTCGATGAGTTTTATTTATTCATAACACAAGGAATTCGCGTAATCAGGCACTTTACTGTGTTACTGATCTTTGCTCTGAATCTGGACAATGTAACTACATAAATAAATGTGTTCGTGCAGCAAGTTAGATTCCGCAACATGAAGCCAACTTTCCTCAAGTGAAATAGAAAAGGCGAGTAATCACCAGGATGGATTCTTTGAATGATATCATATAAGAAATCTACAACAGTGATTAACCAGAGGAGGATAAAGGTCCCAGATATGGCGAAGAGCAAAATCTTAGATTTCTTTCTGCTCTACATCTCTGGGTCTCTGCGCTTCTCTAGTTTGATCTGACACTTTAGGCCCTTCCGGACTTGTCTGGTTATTATAATGTGTCTGACTGTTAGAGCACTGAGCAACAGAATTAAAACGAATGGCAGTAAAGGGGATAAAACCGTGTCAAGCCAATCGAATGCCACCCACCAAGTCTCAGTATAGTAGCTTGACTGTTTTACAGTGGAATGGCACATTATTGATAATCTACCGAGGCTCAGTTGTAAAATAGGTATGGATATTTGTCAAAAAGAACAGGGTGCATGTTGTTGTTAGAACCACAGTCGCAGTATTCTCAGTGCAATATTTTGTTCTCAGCTTCTGACAACAAATCGTTAAAAATCTGTCAAAGGAGAAAGTTACGGTGAACCAGACAGAACAATTGGTGGCAGCAAGAGTTAAGATCCGAGCAACGTTACGCACAGGAGGGATGGCCAAAAAACAGAGTGGGTAATAATAATAGGTAAATCTCCTCAGTATAACACCAGCGATAATGACCATCAGATCGGCAACTGCCATAAGCAGAAGGTAACGAGTAGTGTAACGAGAAACTCCGCAATTTCTCCGCGCAAGGATAACAACCACCCGCAAACTAACTGTGGAAGACAAATGGTAAAAGAAGCAATGAATGATTGATTAGAAACTACTTAGCCTGTTCCAAAGAAAAGCAGTAAGATTTTACCAATAAAACCTAGTGCACTGTGTCAGCGGAAGTGGTTGGTGTTGTGTGGATTTTAAGTCTAAGACGTTTGGAGCCACCTCAGATGCTCCTCCTGCCCAGTCGTTTCAGAGATTATGGAGTTTTGACTGAAGTTGAGTGCATGCTAGGAGAGCAAAAGAAATTCCAAGTAACTATTTGAATGATTTGATTAGACTCTTTAAGTTCTCTGCTCCAACTCTGGCAAAAGCAGAACCCCATTGGAAAACACCAGCTCACACATAGGGCTGGTGATTGGACTGTCAATAAAGCAAACTCATGCCTCCTTTGATAGCATTATTTCCCGATCTTATCACTGAATGAAATTCTGATCAGCGTCACAACAGGATCAGGAAAAAATGATTATGAAAAACTGCACAAGATTTCAAACAAGACACACAGGACAACATTCCACAGCATACACGGGCTGGTAAGGACAATTAGTGCGTCTTTGGACTGCAGATAAATGTACACTGTAAACCTACACATCTGTACATGACAAGCATCTCAACATGCAGGGAGAATGAGGGAAGCCTCTCAAGACTGGAATTACTTGACCAAAGACAGTGAGAAAGAACGATTTTCTCGAAGATATTCAAGCTAGATAAAGCTTTGCAAACTACCGTGCAGAACATATCCTTCGATTCCTTTGCTTACAGAAAAAAATGACAACCGATTTAAAGTTCAAAACTGATCAAGCATCCACTGCTGTTTGCGGAAGAGAGTTCCAAACCTTTCCCATCGTTTGTGTGGATAAGTGCTTCCTAATATCTCTCCTTAACTTTCAATCCCCAAAATTCATATTGTTCCCCTTCATTCTAGAATCCACCAGAAATGGAAATAGCTAATCTTTCCTGTCTGTTCCCATTAATATTTTGAAGGATTTCGCTCAGATCATCCCTTAAACTTCAAATTTCTAGCGGCTTCAGCCTCCATTTGTACAACAGAACAGAAATTTCACAGTAGGTCTGACAACATCTATATGAGAGAAAGCTGAGTTAATGTTTCCAGTCCAGTGACCCTTCTTCAGAACTAACCTGTCTGAGCGCTCTTCATAATTTCAAATCATGTGAAGGTGGAACATTTGATAGAAGACTGACATCTGAAAATGCCACAGCAGCAGTGGAGTTGGGCATCTCTGTCAGTGGAGAATTGTACCAAGAATGCTGCTCAGTGAATTGCTATCACTGTTCTGGTGTCTGGATAAGGCTAACCAGTCGTGAATTGGAGATGTTATTCTTCAACAGCAAAAGGTGGAGAGCATATTATCAGCAGATTTATGCAAATTCAATTGTCATGAAGCCTAACCAGGAATGCCAGCAAAGGCAAGGGTGGCGTAGAAGATCAATTGGTCGAAACATTTCTTCCATACAAGATGATCAGTCCCTTCAGGCAACTGGCAAGGTCCTTGTTTGAAACTCTGAGCTCATGCATTCCCTGAAATGCTTCCTTATTACTGTTTGGAAGCTAGTTGGGAGATCGGTGCTACACATTAACTCTATTTAGCAGCTTTTTTTTGCTGTTTTCTATTTTTCTGTCAATGAGCAATTTAATTACAATAACAAGCTTAATGCCAATTATCAAGGAATCTTATTGCTCAGTAAATCATAATGAAATAAGAAAAAACACAGAATCTGGAATTTTACAGCAATAACACTCTCCACTCGAACACGATGAGTTCTATTCCTAGAGTAGAAACTATTTCAACCAATGCTGCATCACGATAGTTTATTCTAAGAGTGAAAGTATTTTTCAGAACTGTTCTCCTTTACTCTTGTCTTAGACGTAAGGCCCGCTGGTCTTACTTTGTACTTAATACCATACTAAAACAGTGACACGAAGTTTGCCAACCTTCAGTCTACCAGCATTTCACCTGTGACTCTCGATGATACAAATATCTCAGTAAGGGCACAAAAATCACTTCCGTAGCTTCCCACAGAGTTCGAAGGTACAATTGATCAGGACCTGGGGATTTATCCACTTTTATATGTGTGAAGACATCCAGCACTTCCTCCTCTCATATGGATCTTTTTCAAGGTGTAACCATCTATTTATCTCCATTCTATATATTCCATGTTCTATTACACAGAAAACACTGACGCAAAACACTCGTTTATGATTTGCTACATCGCCAGCAACGCCATACAATGGCCGCCTTGTTGATATTTGAGGGGCCCTATTCTGGAACATAAAACAATGCAACGCAGAACAGGCCTTTCGGCCCTCAATGTTGCACTGACCTATGAACTATTCTCAGCGTATCTCCCTACACTATTCCATCATCATACATGTGCTTATCCAAGTATTGTTTCAGTCTCCCTAATGTGGCTGAGATAACTACATTGGCAGGTAGGGCATTCCATGCACTTACTACACGCTATTTAATGGACCTGCATCTGATATCGTCTTAAATCTATCAGCCTTCAATTTGTACTTAATTCCCCTCATACAAACTGACATCATCATCGTAGGAAAAAGGCTTTCAGTGTCTATCCTATCTAACCCCCTGATCCAAATGCATGTCTCTAACAAATCCCCCTTTGCCTTCTTCTTTCCAATGAGAACAGCCTCAAATCTCTCAGGCAACATACTGGTAAATCCCCTCCACAACGTTTCCAATGATTCCACATTCCATTTCCAAACGCACATACTCGAGATAACCATTTGCTCTGATATCTAAAATTGTCCACAAAGTCCAGACACATGCAATTTCAATCGCAATGCCGCCAGCCCAGCTACAGCTTGTCATGTTGACAAATATCGTCTGGATAACCATACCCTTCAACGATCGCACACTGTGCTCCTTGGTATTCGCAGACTTTTGGAGTCATGGTGATATGCTGCTGTGCAACTGCTACGACCCTTATGCCAAATGCATTTGAATTGTAATCCAACAGTGGGATTGTTTTCGCTCCCGAATGACACAGTTACTTTGGTGTCAGCAACAGCTCAGAACTCAGTTGCGCGTTTTGTTCAATGACTCATGTTGCTTATGCAATCTTCGCTTGACAGCACATTCAGCAAGTTATCACGCCTTCCTGCAGCGTTTGTCAGCGGCAAATCAGCTGCTAAGCTGACTGCTTCAGAAAGCGCTACATCCTAAATTTGAAATCGGAAAAGATGGAAACACATATAGGCTGAATAGACTGTCATTAGTTTCCCGGGTACGTCCGAGGCTGGGAGCTGATCTTATAGAGGTTTTTCAATCATGAGGGTTCCCACCGCTCGGGTGGGGCAGTGCGGAAATAAAGGGTATAGATCTGGTGTGGGAGGGTGACAATTCGATAGGCAATGAGGGCAAACGGCTTCACGCCGAGGGTGGTGGAATAAGTTACCAGATGAGTTGTTGGCGGCTGGTACAATTCCAATACTTTTAAGGAATCTGGTCGTGTATTTGAATAGCAAGGCTTTAGAGAGACATGGGTCAAGTGCTTGCAATCGTGGCAGGATCGGTTTCGGAGATCTGTTGGTCATGGACGAATTGGACTGAAGTCTGTGTTTTCCCTGCTGTCCATATCTAATGGATCTATGATATTGCTGCACACGTTGCTAACAGGGTGAGCATGTTATATGATAACTCCAATGTTGATGCATGGGATTTGAGCCAGCGTATTCATTCCCCTGGAAGGCGTGTGAAAAGTATTCATGGAGATGCAGCAAAATCATTGATTTGATTTGAAACCTGTACTCTGTTTCTCATCCGAGACTGTGCCTGATCTGCTTCGTACTGCATACATTTCATGTTTTGCATTTGGATTCTCCTTAACTCTGTTTGCCAAATCTCTCTCATGCCCCCTTTTTGCCCTCCTGATTTCCTTCTGACGTGTACTCCTATTGCCTTTGTTCTCTTCTAAGGATTCATTCGATCGATCTTGTCTGTACCTGACATATGCTACCTTGCTTTGTAAACCAAATCCACGATTTCTTTACTCACCCAGCATTCCCTTCACCTACCAATCTTTCCTCCCAACCTGACACGAATATGCTGTCTCTGGACTCTCGTTATCTCATTTCTGAAGGCTTCCCATTTTCCAACCATTCTTTATCCTGTGAATATCTGCCCCAATCAGCTTTTGAAAGTGTATACCTAATATAATCATAATTTGCCTTCCTCCAGTTTAGAAATTCAACTTTTAGATCAGATCTACCTTTTCTACCACTACTTTAAAACTAATAATATGATGATTACTGGCCCCAAAGTGCTCCCCCACTGACAGCCCAGACGCTTGCCCTGCCTTATTTCCCGACATTGGTCAAGTGTTACACCTTCTGTAATATGTGCATCCACATAGTTAATCAGAAGGTTTTCCACTACATACTTAATAATGTCCTCTCAATTTTAACCCTTAAAACTTTGGCAGTCCCAGTCAATGGTTGGAAATCCCCTACCATAACCATCCTATTATTCTTACAGATAACTGATAACTCCTAACAAATCTGTTTCCAAACTTACCTCTGTCTATCAGGGTCTCCGAGGTACTCAGTGCCATTATCTATATGTCAGCCTTACTTCATCAGTCTAATTTCCCATTCTGTCTATCTCCCTGTCTCCTGTATGTATTCAGGAAGTTCCTGTCTCCATAGATCTCACAGTTTCTGAGTGTATCGTCCATCACGTCATTGAAGACAGTTTGTTACCCAGGGGGAAAGCCTGGAGCTTTCAATAAATCCGGCAACGAGGTAAGATTACTCACTCTGAACAGAGCAGAGATCAATAGGAGGGCTCCAATCATCGACTAACAAAGTGTGGTGTAGATACATTTCTGGAAGTGGAGCCCAGTACGGACACACTCCAAGCTTAATCACCATCCCTAATTTAATGTATGTTGTAGTAAGACGGCATAAGGAGTTCACAGTCATCAATCCAGTCCTGTACTGTCTCGTGAGCATCGGTACAACACAGGTGAAAGCAGCGCTACCAAGAGACGGTGGCTATGCTTCCTGGGATCCTTGTGTTCTGTGTTCCCTCTCTGAAGCTGTATCTGCGGCACATTTTGTCGACCAGTGACTTCAATCATTCTAACTAACTCCTATAACAGTTACCAACGTTGTAACTTTCTTGTCTCGCTTATTTCTCCCAGACGATCATTCCTATCTCTGTAAATTGTGATTGACTCCACAGCATATCTTGTCTCGGTATCCTTCTCTTCCAGTAACTGGAGACATGTAGCACAGAAACAGACTCTAATCCATCTCGTCCATGCGAACCAGGTTTCCTAAACGCATTTGCCTGCGTTTGGCCCATATATCTTCAAACCTTCTCCACTCCATGTACCTGCTCAAATGTCTCCCCCATGTTTTAGTTGTACTTGTTTCTAACATTTCCTCTGGTAGTTCGTTCCATACATAGAAAATAGAGAATCGAACATTCAACACTGCAGTGCAATGTAGACCCTTCGGTCCTCGATGTTGTGTGAACCTGTCAAAATAATCTGAAGCCCAGTCTCCCCGACACTATTCCATTTTAATCCATATGTCTGTCCAATGACCATTTAAATGTCCTTAAAATTGGCGTGGGTACCACTATTGCAGGCAGGCCATTCCACAACCCTACACCTCTCTGAGTAAATAAACTGCCTCTGACATCTGTCCTATTTCTATCACGCTCCGAATTTAAAGCTATGTCCCTTCGTGCAAGCCGTCACCATCTGAGGAAAAAGGCTCTCATCGTCCACCCTATCTCAACCTCTGATCATCTCAATTCAGTCTCCTCTCAACCTTCTTCTCTCTAATGACAACAGCCTGAAGTCCCTCAGCCTTCCTTCGTAAGACCTCCCTTCCATAAAAGTAAACATCTCAGTAAATATCTTGTGAACCCTTTCCAAAGCATCCACATTCTTCCTATAATGTGGTGATCGGAACTATGTGCAATACTCCAACACCAATCGCACCAGGGATTTGCACAGCTGCAGCATAACCTCATGGCTCCGATACACAATTCCTCTATTAATAAAAGCCAAAACAACGTAGGTCATCTTAATATCTTTGTCAACCTGGATGGCAACTTTCTGTGCATGGACACCGACATCTCTCTGTCTATCTACACTACCAAGACACTTACCACTAGCCCAGTCCTCTGCATTCCTGTTACTCCTTCTAAAGTGAATCACCTCACAGTTTTCAACATTAAACTCCATTTGCCACCTCTCAGCCGAGCTCTGCAGCTTATCTGTGTCCTCCTGGAACGAACAGCATCCTTTGGCACTATCCATACCTTCGTGTCATCGGCAAATTCATGAAACCATCCTTCTACAACCTCATCCCAGTCATCTGTCAAAATGACAAACACCGCTGGCACCAAATGAGATCCTTGTGGTCCAACACAAGTTAATGAACTCCAGGATGAACACTTCCAATCAACCACAACCCTTAGTCTTCTTTCAGCTAGCCAAGTTCTGACCTGAACCGCTAAATCACACTCAATCCCATGCCTCCATATTTTGTGCAATAGCCTACCGTAGGGAACTTTATAAAACGCCTTACTGAAATCCATGTTCATCACATCAACCGCTTTACCCTCACCCACCTGTTTCATCGCCTTCTCAAAAAACTCATTAAGTTTTGTGAGGCATGATTTACCCGTCACAAAACCGTGTTGACTATCCCTAATTAACATATTCTTTTCTCAATCGTTATAAATCCTATCTCTTACAACCCTTTCCAACATTTTACACACAACCGAAGTAAGGCTCATTGGCCTATAATTGCTAGAGTTGTCTCAACTCCCCT
>NC_057717.1:69054604-69058930 GCF_004010195.1 Chiloscyllium plagiosum | reverse complement strand
CATTCCACAACCCTACACCTCTCTGAGTAAATAAACTACCTCTGTCATATGTCCTATTTCTATCACGCCCCGAATTTAAAGCTGTGTCCCCTCGTGCAAGCCATCACCATCTGAGGAAAAAGGCTCTCATCGTCCACCTTATCTAAACCTCTGATCATTTCATATGTTTCAATTAAGTCTCCTCTCAACCTTCTTCTCTCTAATGACAACAGCCTGAAGTCCCTCAGCCGTCCTTCATAAGACCTCCCTTCCATACCAGTAAACATCCCAGTAAATATCTTGTGAACCCTTTCCAAAGTATCCACATTCTTCCTATAATGTGGTGATCGGAACTATGTGCAATACTCCAACACCAGCCGTACCAGAGATTTGTACAGCTGCATCATAACCTCATGGCTCCAATACACAATTCCTCTATTAATTAAAGCTAAAACAACGTAGGCCGTCTTAATATCTTTATCAAACTGGATGGCAACTTTCTGTGCATGGACACCGACATGTCTATCTACACTGCCAAGACACTTTACACTAGCCCAGTCCTCTGCATTCCTGTTACTCCTTCTAAAGTGAATCACCTCACAGTTTTCAACATTAAACTCCATTTGCCACCACTCAGCCGGGCTCTGCAGCTTATCTACATCCTCCTGGAACGAACAACATCCTTTGGCACTATCCATACCTCTATCGACCTTTGTGTCATCTGCAAATTCACGAAACCATTCTTCTCCAACATCATCCCAGTTATTTGTCAAAATGACAAACACCGCTGGCACCAAATGAGATTCTTGTGGTCCAACACAAGTTAATGAACTCCAGGATGAACACTTCCAATCAGCCACAACACTTAGCCTTCTTTCAGCTAGCCAGGTTCTGACCTGAACCGCTAAATCATACTCAATCCCATGCCTCCATATTTTGTGCAATAGCCTACCGTAGGGAACTTTATAAAACGCCTTACTGGAATCCATGTTCATCACATCAACCGCTTTACCCTCACCCACCTGTTTTATCACCTTCTCATAAAACTCATTAAGTTTTGTGAGGCATTATTTACCCATCACAAAACCGTGTTGACTATCCCTAATTAACATATTCTTTTCTCAATCGTGATAAATCCTATCTCTTACAGCCCTTTCCAACATTTTACGCACAACCGAAGTAAGGCTCATTGACCTATAATTGCTACAGTTGTCTCAACCCCCCTTCTTGAACAAGGGAGCAATATTTGCCATCCTCCAGCTGTCTGGCACTATTCCGGTAAACAATGACAAAATAAAGATCAAAACCAAAGGCTCTGTAATCTCGTCTCTGGCGTCCCAGCGAATCTTTGGATAAATCCCATCTCTGCCAGGGGCCTTATCTACTTTCACACGTTAGAGAATTGTTAACACCACCTCGTTGTGAACCCAACTCCAATCTAGTCTGGTAATCCGTATCTCAATAGTCACCTCAATAACATTGTCGTTTTCCATCACGAATGCTGATGAAAAATATTCACTTCATGCTTAAACTATCTCCTCTGACTCCATATACACCTCCTACTACTATCCTTGATTGGACCTAATCTTACTAGAGCCATTCTTTTATTCCTGATAAACCTTCCGGGTTTTCCTTAATACTATCCGCCAATGGATTCTCATGTCCACTCCTGCATCTCCTCAGCTCTCGACCTAGGTCTTTCCTAGTTAACCTGTACTTCTCAAGCACCCTAACTGAGGCATCACATCTCGTCCAAACATAAGTTTTCTTCTTCCTCTTGACAAGAGATTCAACTTCTTGAGTAAACCATGGTTCATTCACTCGATAGCCTCATCCCTGCCTTACAGTGATATACTTATCAAGGATATGCAGTGAATCTTCCTCGAATAATCTTCACATTTCAATTGTGCCATTCCCTACAGTTTCCTTCCACATCCATGCATCCTAAATCTTGCCTAATCACATCATAATAGCCTTTGTTCCAGCTATAACTCCTGTCCTACGGTATATGTACATCCGTTTCCAGCGCTAAAGTAAACCTAACCGAATTGTGGGAACTGTCATTAAAGTACTTAACTACCTTCAAACTTTACAACTGACCGGGTTCATTCCCCAGTTTCAAATTCAAAGTGTCCTCGACTCTTATTTACTTGTCGACATATTGTGTCAGGAATGATGAAATACCAACAGACTGGAACTGCAACGTACCCAGAAAAACTAGGGAATGAGAAGAGATTGCAGTCGAAGTTCAGAACACAGAGGCACTGCAATCCCAAACGCCCATTGATACAGTTTCTCGAGATCGATTATGATGTGGTTTGGTACTATTCGGCTCTGATCTGTGAGAAGAAACAAAGTTTTTATGCCAAGCCTATGTATCTTAGGGCAGAAATGCCTGCTGGAAGGCAACTACAACATTTGTTAAAATAATGCGATATAGATTCAAGTTAAAGCTGTCCTATCTATTCATTGGACTTCTTCCATCTTTTCAAAAGATGGTAGCTGATTTTGGTGATCAAGTATCGCTTACTATTTGATAAGATGAAATCGTGGAAGTGGTTTCTCTCTTCCCATTTATTTCCTCTTGTATTGACTTTCACCATTTAAATATGACCCCACTATTTTAATAAAAAGCCAATGCGCGTGTGATCTCCTTAGTGCTGTCCAGATGATAGCCCTGTTTCTGCTCACTTGTAACTTCATGCTGAAATCTGCTTCTCAAAATATCTGAATATATGGTCACATAACGGTATAGGAACTGAACAGGGCACAAAATAGTATGACAAACGCTACAACTGCTGCAATCGAATGAGGGCAAGGTTTTCAAACTGTTGTTATCACCAGGGTGTTCTTTGGTGCCACACTCAATATTCAGAATGACACTTAATATTTCTGCTAGTCCACAATTACTCGAAGAGAAAATAATTTTATCAGATTTATAAAAGCAAACTTACTGCAGATGCTAGAATCTGAAACCAAAAGAGAAAATGCTGGAAAATCCCAGCAGGTCTGGTAGCATCTCTAAGGGGAAAAGAGCTGACGTTTCGAGTCTAACTGACCCTTTGTCAAAGCTTTGACAAAGGGTCAGTTAGATTCGAAACTTCTGCTCTTTTTTCTCCTGACAGATGCTCCCAGACCTGCTGAGATTTTCCAGCATTTTCCCTTTTACCAGCTTTGTTGCTTTAAATAATTGTGTGTTGTGTCGATGTGTGTGTGGTTTGTTTCTATTTATTTCTGTTCCTCAGTAGCTTGCAATTCTTGCTGTATCTGCTCAAAGGCAATGTAATGTTGCCGTTCTTCTCTCTTCACAAGGACATTGTTGCTCGTGTTCCTCTGAGATCAGTGCAAAACTCTCCAAGTTAATTGTAAGCCCTCCACTTTTTGGTTAAGATTCATCTGCAGTCTGGGATGCTACTTAGAAAGTTGAGTATTGATGGTGAAAAAAATGGAAGCCTTTACTGATCAGGATATTTTCAACAGTAGCAACACAAAGGGAGAAAACGTTCAAACGCTCGAGGCAATGAGTGCTGATTGGTAAAGGCATAGAGATTGGACGAGAACTGCAAAGCCTTGTTGTTTGATCTGATTCAACAAATCGATAGATTCCATTCTCAGTTTTATTTGGCAGGACAATGCCTTCACTAATCAGTCAACCTGCCCTTTTAAAAGTTAGCAACGGTAAGCTGTCAACTGTCCATCGTCATCTAACTCACCTGTTTTCCATTGATAACATCTCCATCAATCATGGTGCACACTTTCCAACCCATCAGACCTGTTTTCTTGCGCAGTGTAAAATATTGTTCCCCTTTATGTTGATATACGTGCAGCTATCCTGATGAAAGTAAGAGTTTTAAGAAACTGGAACAATACATGTGCAGTTTTAAAGCAGTCCCCAAGATGAGGATTTGAATATGGGAACTTTTTGCAAATGGGGTATCCAAAATACAACTGATATGATTAAAACGGAATCTAGGTTAAGGACACGTAATCGTTTAACCCTCTGAAAAACCTATTCTGTTCGTAGATATCTGCGTTGACCATTGTATCAGTCTGGATGTTGGAAGTTAATTTTTGAAAATTGATTATTTATGTTAACTGCAATTTGATACATTGCTGAAACGTTGAAAATAGCACTTTATTCCATTCATAAAACGACGATATTTTGTGAAATCATGAGATATGCACAGCGCAAATACAAGTCCCATTTCATGTTGTTTGGGTAATGCTGGTAAACTTAAAGGACTGAGATCTTAACGGGCTCAGAGCTCTCTCGTGTTTTAAATTTAAACTTATGTATATCTTCGAATTCTTCACGGTCTTGATCCACGCACTGTCTTCTACACGCAG
>NC_057717.1:69003414-69054104 GCF_004010195.1 Chiloscyllium plagiosum | reverse complement strand
TAAAGAGAAGGTGCTGAGCAAAACAAGGAGACACCGGAGACCGGGATAAAGGAAGAGCGAAAAAATAAAGAGAAAATGAGAGAGAATTTAATCTTCAGAATTTGCAACATATCCAGGAAAGTCAAGTTAACCATGTGGATATGAAGAGAGAAGATTGTGAGACACACAAATATGTTACAACGCTTCCACATTTTGTTGAGAATGATTGAGAAGCTTTCTTTATTTCATTTGAACAATTGATTCGGCATTTGGAGTGTTGAAATTGTGCGAAATAGTCGTTCAAACTCGGTTGCTAGCAGAGCGAGTGAGGTATTTACAGTGCTTTTAGTTTAGGGGTCAAGTGATTATGAAGATGTCAAGAAGTCTGGTTTTGATTCCTTATGAGTTCGTACCAGAGACATATAGACAGCCATTTAGAAAAGCAAGGAAGTAACAACATCAGACCTATGTTGAGTTCGATAGAATTAAAAATCGTAATTTTGATAGATGGGTACCATAGTTAAAATAGCCAAGGCCGACGTGGCTATCAGAGATATTAATCGTCTGGAGGTGTTTTGAAGATGTCACTTCCAGAGATGACAAGAATTTGTGTGGATGAACAATAACCAATAAGTGAGAATAGCAGCAGAGATGGCAGACGAATATGCACTGGTGCACAAGGCAATGTTCAGCTTTTGACAAGAAATCCATCCTGTGAGGACAGAAATTTGGAGAAGTACAGATCTCCCTCTACAAAACAAAGTTAAGAGCACGTTGCCACTCGACTACAACAGGTTAACAAAGAATCCCAAGAGGAGGAACAGGGAGTGATATCCGGCATGTGTTTCCACTGTGGTAAAGGAGGACATATGAAGTCACTGTACTGGTCATTAACTTATGCCACTGTGGGAAAAGATGTGCTGGAAGAGGCTAAGCCATTGGCATTTGTGAATATAGTAAAATAAACCCTAAGTAAAATCGAGGCGCAACTAGTTAGTGCACGGCTTATATACGGGCTGGGTATGGAGTGAGTCCCTGATCTGGAAAATAATTCATCGCTGTGGGTAATGTTTACTCAGAAAGAACACAGAGAGAAGGGAAATATGTTACCATTTTCAGAGATACAGGATCTAGTGGTGAATGTTTTTGTACACGTTCTGACATGTTACTCGAGAGAACTGAAATTGGTGGGATAGCTGGATAGGACTTTAGAGTACAATGCAAGACCAGTGTGGAAAGCAAACTCAAGACAGATTGGAGTACTGATAGAATGTGAGTTCCAGGAATACAGTATCGAAGGTGGGAGTGCCACCAGTGTTGTGGAGACACCAAGGGAGACCAGGGAATTGAAGAGTTAAAAGGTAAGTAACCTGGCATGTTTTCAGACAGTGTAGTAAAACGATCCCGCTATTGTAGGTCACAGCACGAAACAGAATGTGAAGAAAAAGACGAAGAAATTGAGGTTCAATTAGCTGGCATACTGTTTGATGCAATGGTTCAGGAAAACTGGAACTGACAGCGGGTCAGGCAGAAGTGACTAAATGGAAGGCTAATGGACTTAGCTACTGAAAGACGAGACAATAACAGATATATTTGTTGAATTATACTCAGAAAATGAGTCACAGTTTATTCCTGATGGTCATTATTTTAACATGGACACCATGCCGAACAGTGCAGAGGGGAACTGGGCCGAAATGCACAAGCTTGTGTTGCAAATAACGAGAAAGGAAGTATTATGGGTAATACATGAACTACCAGTATTAGGCCAACTGTGTGAAAATACGATTCAGTCTGAGGTACGGAAGCATTCGTATTGGCCTCGAATGCAATTAGGATGTAAATAACGTTTGCCATACATGTCATATGTTCCAAATGCTGCGTAAGCCACAACAGTAATACAAACAGCAACTTTATTGTCAATTAACACATTGGAAGAAGCTTTCATGCCGGTGATGACTAACTCTGCACATCCCCTCCCCAAATTAGAAGGGAGACGCAGTGCCATAATGGAAATGGCAATCAGATTTGCGAAGGCAGTTCCATTACGGAGGAAGAAGAAGAAAAAATAATGGTCGTGGAATCAATAGCTTTCTTCACATGGTATGGGCCACCCAGGAACATTCAATCAAACTAAGGACAAATTTTACTACTCGGCTATCTGACGAAATGGTGGATGGCTTAGGAATACAGCACTTTAAAACAAGTGCGTTCCATCTTGAATCCCAGGGAGCTTCCGAAAGGAGGCATCAGATGCTGAATACCGTGTTAAGAGGTTACTGCCAGGGTTGCCCGAATGGTTGAGATAAAACTATCCTATTCGCATTGTTTGCCATTGGGCATGCCCCAAAACAAATCTCCTAAGTTTACGCCCTTTGACGTAATATTCGGACATGGAGTGAGAGGCCCTTTGAAAATAATTACGGATAAATTCATAGGGCCAAAGTAGGAGACCGTGCACTTGGATTATGTGTCGGAGGTGATGCAGGGATAAAATCGGGTAGGTGAGTTAGTTAAACAGAACCTGAAAATACTCTACTATCAAAAAAAGGAATTATTGAGTTTCGTACTGGCCTTCCAACAGTTTAATGTTTATGTGACAAACGATGTGTCAGATCAAAGCCGTTGTATGGTTTGAAATTAAGTTGATGTAGTTTTAATTCATGGTTATTGGGAAAGTATGTTGCTGTACAGTTGAAGGGCGATATCAATTAGTTAAGAGAAACTTGGAATAAAGTTGCAAATCGTTTTGCTAAATGTTCACTTTTAGAGGTAAAGATTAAATGGAGTTTTTAAAATGAACTGGAATTTAGGAGTTATTTGTCACTCATAATGCAACAAATTCTCAGGCGAGCCCCGTTTCCTGGGTATTTGATTTGTTCAGCAGGAGGGTTTCCACGTTGTCGACGCAGTGTCAAGCAAAACAAAGCTGAGACAACCAATTACCGCAGAATATCCTGAAAGGTTAACAGAATAATCTCAGTGATTCCTATGGGCAGGGACAACTGAACTGCCTTCCCATGCTTCATGTGCAACAACGACTTCATAGTTAATTTTTGTCACTGCCTCTGAGAGTTTGTGGTGGAAGTTGCACGAGAGGATTATAGTTGTCAGCATTCCAATGATATGTTTTCGTTCGTAAGTGTTTATCTGCAGCTGATGTACTATTCTTTGATAAATATACATTCTTGTTGAATATAGAAATGAAATCGCTGCATTCTGAATGTGTTTCTATGTTTGCAAACATACACAACACACACACGCACACACAGCCAGATCTGATTACCATTGCAGTAATCACTGAGGCTAATTGGATTTGTGTTAGCCATGTGAATTGGAAAATATGTGACCTCGGGAACAGGCAACTGCTGTTTTGCTGACGTCAATAAGACAATAACTATCCGAAAGTTCAGAATGTTTGACGAAGAACAGAAGAGCGTTGGTATAGTCTGGTCTGGGCACAACATAGAGTAATCGAGTGATAGAGATGTACAAAATGGAAATAGACTCTTCGGTCCAACCTGTCTCTGACGACCGGATATCACAACCCAATCTCGTCCCACCTGCCAGCACCCAGCCCATATCACTCCAAATCCTTCCTATTCATATACCCATCCAAATGTCTCGTAAATGTTGCAGTTGTAGCCTGTACCACATCCTCTGGCAGCTCATTCCATAGACGTACCACCCTCTGCGTAAAAAAGTTGCTCCTTAGGTCTCTTTTATATCTGTGCCTTCTCACTCTAAAACTTTGCCGTCTAGTTCTGGACTCCCCGATCTCAGGGAAATGCTTTGTCTATTTATCCTATCCATGCCACTCATAATTTTGCACACCTCTAGAAGATCACCCCTCCGACGCTCCAGCGAAATGAGCCCCAGCCTTTTCAACCTCTCCCTATTGCTCAAATCCTCCAACCGTGGCAACATCCTTGTAAATCTTTTTGTGAACTCTTTCAAGTTTCGCAACATCTTTCCGATAGCAAGGAGAACAGAATTGCACACAATATTCCAACAGTGGCCGAACCCAATGTCTTGTACAGCCACAGCATAACCTCCCGACTCCTGTACTCAATGTACTCAATAAAGGAAAGCATACAAAACGCCTTTTTTCACTATCCTATTTACCTGTGACTCCACTTTAAAGGAGCTATGATACGGCACTCCAAGGTCTCTTTGATCAGCAACACTCCCTTGGACATTACCATTAAGTGTATAAGTCCTGCTAAGATTTGCTTTCCCAAAATACAGGACCACGCATTTTATTGAATTAAACTCCATCTGCCACTTCTCAGTCCATTGGTACATCTTGTCAAGATCCTGCTATAACGTGAGGTCACCTTCTTCGCTGTCCACTGCACCTCCAATTTTGGTGTCACCTGCAAACTTACTAACTGTACCTCTTATGTTCGCGTCCAAATCATTTATATTAAAGACAAAAGGTTGAGGACACAGCACTGATCATTGTGGCACTCCACAGGTCACAGGCCTCCAGTCTGAAAAACAACTCTCCACCACCACCCTCTCTCTTCTACCTTCGAGCCGATTCTGAATCCAAATGGTTGGATCTCCTCAACTTGCTAACTAGTCTCCCATGTGGAATATTGTCGACCACCCTTACTGAAGGACACATAGATCCCGTTAACCACTCTGCCCTCATCAATTTTCTTTGTTAATTCTTCAAAAACAATTAATTCAATTTAACGAGACATAATTTCCTACAGAGCACGCCATTGCTGACTATCCATAATCAAGCTTGCCTTTCAAAATACATTAAATCATGTCTCTCAGGATTTTCTCCACAACTTACAACCGCCGACGTCAGACACACAGGTCTATATTTGCCCAGCCTTTCCTTACCTCCCTTCTTAATTAGTGGTATCATGTTAGCCATCCTAGTTTTATGGCACCTCACCTGTGATTTTCGCCGACACAATTTTCAGCAAGTGACCGAGAAATCACTTCCCTCACTTTTCACATAGTTCTTTGGTGTAACCTGATCACGACACGGTGATTTATTAACTTTTATCCTGTCCAATACATCCTGCACATTCTCCTCTGTAACACGGTTTTGGTTTTCAAGATAACAACATCTATTTCCCCACAGACTACATCTTTCATGACACTGGTGAAACGTTATCATTGGTGCAAGGGCAATTATAATGTGATTAGGCAAAGTTAAGATGCATAGAATGGGGTAGCAAATTGCGAGGGATGAAGACTATGGAAATGTGGAGCTGGTTTAGGGAACAGATATTGCATTTCCTCGTAGGTATGTCTCGGTCAGGCAGGGAAGAATTGACAAGGTAAGGGAACCATGGTTTATTACAGAAATTGCATCTCTTGTTAAGAAGAAGATTAAGGCTTATGTGTTGAGAGACAAGGTGTTTCCGATGATGCGATGGAGTGTTCCCGATTAGCTGCAGCTGATATATTATTCTCTGATAAATATACATTCTTGTTTAATATAGAAATGAAATCGCTGCATTCTGAATGTGCTTCTATGTTTGCAAACATACACACACACACATACATACACACACACACACACACACACAGCCAGATCTGATTACCATTGCAGTAATCACTGAGGCTAATTGGATTCGTGTTAGCCATGTCAATTGGAAAATATGTGTTTTAAAGAGAATGTTCAGAAGAGCAAAGAAAGGTCACGAGCAGTCATCAGCAAATAGAATAAAGGAGAAACCTAAAGCCTTCTGTAGGTATGTGAGGATTAAAATGTGACGAGGGTAGGAATAGGGCCAGTCAAAGACAGAAGTGCGGTGTTGAGTGGGGACCTGTGGAGATGGGAGAATTACTAAACGAACATTTCTCATCGTTTTCCACTCAGGTAAAGGAGAATAATGTCGGGGAGTAGAATGAGATAAGCGATATTAGAATAGAAAGGATCGATGTTAGTTATGAAGAGGTGTTATCAATTTCAGAAGGAGTGAAAGTAGACCAGTCCCCTGTGCTGGTTGGGATTTGTCTGAGGATTTTCTGGGAACCTAGGGAGGAGATAGCAGAGCATTTGGCTTTTATATTTGAGTCGTCATTGTCTACAGGTTTAGTATCAGAGGATTAGAGGATCGCAAACGTGCCCTTGTTCCAGAAGGACAGCAGAGATGACCCAGGTAATTATATATCAGTGAGCCATATATCTGATGTATGGAAGGTTTTGGAAAAGATTAAAAAAGGCAAAATGTAAAATCATCTTGAAAGCAATAATTTGATTTCAGATAGTCAACATGGTTTCGTCAAGAGCAGGTAATGTCTCACAAACCTCATTGAGTTTTTTTTTATAATGTGACAAAGCATGTAGATGAGGATAGAGCAGTTGAAGTGGTATACATGGATTTCAGTAAATCCTCTGTTAAGGTTCCATGTGATAGGCTGTTTGAGAAAATGCAGAGGCATGGGATTGAGGGTGATTTAGCAATTTGGATTAGAAACTGGCTTCATGAAAGAAGGCAGCGAGTGGTGATTGATGGAAAATATACAACCTGGGGTCCAGTTACTCGCGGTGTGCCTCAAGAATCTTTTCTGCTACCACTGCTGTTTGTTATTTTTTAAAATAACTTAGACGCATCATAGGTGTATGTATGAGTCAACTTGCACATGACACTGAAGTCGGTGGAGTAGTAGACAGTTTGGAAATATGTTACAGGTTGCAGGGCGTCTTGGATAGACTGCAGAATTGGGTTGAGAGCTGGCAAATGGACTTCAATGCAGCTAAATCTGAGGTGATGCACTTTGGGAAGAATAACAGGAAGGCAGAGTATTGGGTCAATGGAAAGATTGTTGGTAGTGTGGATGTGCAGAGGGATCTTGCAGTCCATGTGCATAGATCCTTGAAAATTACCACCCAGGTGGAGAGTGCTGTTAAGAAGGCATACGGTGTGTTAGATTTCACTTGTAGAGGCATTGAGTTCCGGAGCCACAATATCATGCTGCAAGTATACAAAACACTCGTGCGGATATATGTCGGGAAGAATGTGAAAGCATTGGAAAAAAGTGCAGAGGAGATTTAGATTAGATTGCCGATAGTGTGGAAACAGACCTTTCGGCCCAACAAGTCCACATCGACCCTGACCAACATAAACCCACGCAGACCCATTCGCCTATATTTTCCCCAGCTCATACACCTGGCAATACGGACAATTGAGCATTGCCAATTCATCTGAACTGCATATTTTGGGACTGTGGGAGGAAACGGGAGCAAACCCACGCAGACATTGGGAGAACGTGCAAACGCCACACAGACAGTTGCCCGAGTCTGGAATTGTAACCGGGTCCCTGGCGCTATGAGGCATCAGTGCTAACAAGTGAGCCAGCATGTTGCCTGGTCTGGAGGGAAGGCCTAATGAGTAAAGGCTGAGAAACTTGGGTCTGTTCTCATCGGAAAGAAAAATGCTCAGACGGGATTTGATAGAGACATACAAGATGATCAGAGGATTAGATGGGTAGACATGAAAGTCATTTCCTAGGATGATGACGTCATCTTGTACGAAAGTACTTAACTACAAATTGTGATGAGTTAGATTTGAGACAGATGTCAGAGGCAGGTTCTTTACTGAGACAGTGGTAAGGGCGTGGGATGTTTTGCCTGCCAGTGAAGTTAACTCAGCCAGATTATGGAGATTTAAAAATCCTTGGAGAAGCACATGGGTGATAGTATTTTATAAGGGGATGAGCTGAGATTAGTTCAAAGGTCAGCACAACATTGAGGGCCGAAGGCACTGCGCAGCGCTGTATTCTTCTATTTTCGATGTACTATGTCCTTCCCCACAGTAAGCGTCCATACAAAGCAAAGGTTTCTTATCTCCCCCATCTCGAGCAGCACCAAACTGAGACGGACTTATTGATTTTTATGGTGTCCCTGTACTCTTCGCAGACACCTCTTTGCCATTAATGTATTTATAAAACCAGTTATGACTGACTTCAACATAGCAGCATGCTGCAATTGAGCTAAGTAGAACTCAAAACTACAATAGACCGATTCAAATTCAGACGTGTTATCCATTACACCACAGGGCCGATCCACCATCGACTTCGTCTCATCTTTTCCATATGTAATGGAGACATTTATATCAGGGGGATACAAGATTACCAAGGTGAAGAATCAGTAAAGATAACTAACGTCACTGCTTTAATTAAATACGTCACACTTTGTGAAGCAGTGCCTTTCAATGTCAAATTGTACACGTTCGTCTTCATGTGCCTCCTTCAGTGTTGCTTGCATGTCTGCTGGACGTTTCCATTGCTGTATTCACAGTCACTACGCGATTACATGGCCAATGCCAGTGAAATGTACTTTCATAATCTGAGTCATGGCCTCTTCCTTTCAAGACCCTGACCAAGTTCAGCGAGAAAACTCTGGTCATTTCTAGCCCGGGATCTGGAATCAGACGAGTGTCACGACACCCTTATTGCTGCTGCCCGCTCACGGGAGACCAGCGCGTCAAAATGAGGCACTGTGACCCTCAGCCTGTTCTGCGCCTTCCTTCACTACACCATTGAATAACATCAGATTATCACAGTTCCGCTTTCTTCACATTGAAATCTAGTGCGATAATATGAACGTTTTCGAAACTTGGAATGAGCAACTTTGCAGCTGAAATTTGTTATGGAGTCAACGACAGACACAACAGTGTCTACAAGTCAGGTTGTAAGTTTTACAGTCGGCATCACAGGAGGTCCATGTTCAGGAGTCCGAGTTTGCATCGCACAGACCTGGATATAGTTCCCACTCTCGTAATGAAGATTTATTTCTCTTTTTGTGAATTATTAGAATGAAAACAAATTCTTGCTTGCATACAGAGCGCACACCCAGATCCTGCCAGAATCGGTCAGTAATTGCTTCCATCCGTATATAACGACAAAGGCAGCAAATACACGGGAACGACCACCACTATTCCCCCTCCAGGCATATCACCTTTCTGAGTTGGATGCATCTCGCTGATCCTTCAGTGTCGCTGAATGTAAATCATGGAAATTCCCCTCGAACGGTATCATGTCTGTGCTGAGGAGTTGAAAGCTTGAAGAAACTAATTCATCCCCTCCATCACTGTGGTAATTCTGGATATGTAGTGAATCCTTTCTCGTTGACTATACACCAGGAATTCGTTTCGAAAATTTAATGGTTCCTGTCAGACATCTGCAATCGTCTGGAATAAGTTGAGACGTGGACGAAGACAGTGAAATAAAGTGATAGACAATAATGCCTGGGAAGCAAAATGCCGGAAGTGAGCGCGCAACAGATGGTGCAAAACTCAATGTCGGTGCCATTGCGTCAGATTTTACTGCCCAAAGATTATACTTACTTACACATTACGCGTCGTCAATTCACCACAATAACCTTGTTCCTCTTGATGTGATGTCCCATCTGTCTGTATTAACGTGGTTAATGGGCCCCGATAGAATGAGCACCTCCTCTTTCTCCTATCACTTTAACCAGATGAAAATACCAGTTTTAAATGAAAGAAAGAAGAGATTATATTTTTCTGTGCCTGTTCAGTAGAGAATTTTCAGCTGTAAATTGTTTGTATTTGAAAATTCGAGGATTGATTGCAATTCTCTGAGAGCAACATTGATCCAAAAACACATGTCGAAGTACTGTGAGGAATTGGTTAAGCAACTCCACATATGGATGAGTAAGAGCGTTTTTACTGTGGTGCCGCGGCTGAGCTGGTTAAAGCGCTTGCCTAACAAACAGGAGATCCTGGGTTCAACTCCCAGCGGTGCCTACTTGTTGCGTTCCTATTTTGGCTTGGTGTTTCAAGTCTCTGTGAAAGTAGCATAGCGTCTTGGACTTTCACCCTGTTAAGATTTGGTGATCCAGGTTAAGTTCCAACAGTGAATGCCATTTTTTTATATATTCCGAAATCTTACTTATGTCTGTAGTGTCTTTCCATTATTCAACAAGCACTTCTGCTTCTCCTCCTCTTTTATTCCCCCTCCTTCATTCCTAGTTAGGTCGAAATAACGAGATGAGGCAGGAGACGGTGCACGTTTGCCGGAGAATTTTGTGGTAATGTCAGAGATACCACCAGGTGATCACTCTCATTCTCTGATGACACTGATCATACATTTAAACCAAAAATATATACATCGTTGTGCTTCTTTATTTGTAGTGTAATTGCTTTTTTTCCTGGTGGATTAGGAATTCTAGTTTGAATTCGAAACAGTCGTAATTGTATGAGGAAGAAGTGTCACCTTGCCTGGTTTGAAGTAATAGACACATTATCCAGAGAATGTGAGCCCAGTTCAACGTACTCAAGTCAGTGGGCAAAAAGCCTCTCAGCAGCTGCACACTCAAATTGTCTCGAAATATCAGACTTTTCGTGGAGCCTAAATAGGTAAAAAGCTGTATGGACAGGCAGAGTGTCGGAGAATGTGTAACGGGAAGAGGGTGAGATGGATGCGCAGAGACAAAGAGAGACGTATGGAGACACATGCTGAGTTAGTCACTCAAATGACCTATTCTCCATTCGAAATTGCTGCAAACTGAGAGAAAGGAAACTAAAGAAGGCAATCATTTCAGCACAGCCTTTCACCAGCTGAGAGCAACGGAAACTGCATTATAGTCAATAAAGTCATTTTGAATTTGTAAAGGTGACGTTTATCTGTCATTGCAATATTTTGATAGAAATCCTGATTCAATAGATAAAACTGATAATTTTCCCAGCATTATAATGTAGAAATGTATAAGTAACGTGTTTCTGTCAATCTAAAACTTTAACTCAATTTTTCTCCACAGATTCTGTCAGGCCTGCTGAGTTTCTTGAACAATTCATGTCTTTGCTTCAGATTTACATTATCAAAGAAAAATTAAAATCAATATTCTGTTGATAGCTTCATTTTTTAAACCCATCAGAAAATAAAACTGGTTAAACTCTCAGACACAAATAT
The DNA here is from genome assembly GCF_004010195.1 of Chiloscyllium plagiosum. NCBI lineage: Eukaryota > Metazoa > Chordata > Chondrichthyes > Orectolobiformes > Hemiscylliidae > Chiloscyllium > Chiloscyllium plagiosum. The sequence goes on along the minus strand of NC_057717.1, from coordinate 69,043,220 downwards.
ATACTACACCGACTACGCACGTGCAAACAAGCAAAACCACTTTCAAATTTAGGCCTTGGCAGACCCAAGACCGAACGTCACAGTATTGTATTCGAGTCGAGACAACGCGTTGGGAATTCACGTTTTCGCGACCTGCCAAATGCACAACTGTCAAATTGACTGACTGTAACAACAAGCTCCATTGAAACAGCCTGTCCTTGGCAGAGTGGGACCGGGAGAATAATACTGATTCCCAGATGCGTTTTCAACCATAAATTCACTCTGTCATCACGACCACGTTATTACATCTCAGGAACAGTACCTGACTGCATCGCACCTCAGCAGAAAGTGATAGCTTCAGATGCTGGAGATCAAAGTCAATCAGTGTAGCACTTGGAAATCACAGCCTGTCTTCCAACATCTGAGGAGCGGGGAATCGACGATTCAAGCATTCCTGATGAACATCTTGTAAGCGAGACATCGAATTTCCTGCTCCCCGGAAGCTGCTCGACCAGCGCCACACTTTTTGACTCTATTCCCACCTCAGTGGATCTGCTTCGGAAAATTGATGATGAACTAACCAGCATTCAGTTTGAAACTTCTGTCACATGTTTGACAGCTTGCAACGTTCCATTCCTCATAAAACTCAGATCAACCAAATTACTAAGTAAAAATAAACTGTGGATGCAAGAAATCTGAAACACAAGCACAATTGCTGGAGAAACACTGCATTCTCTGATATCAACTGGATCGTTGAACATTAAACTGTGAACAGGAAAAGAAAAAGCTGCATTTGATAACTGCAACACTTCGTTTCTCCAAAAAAAGACAATGTTTCGACCAGGCTCTCACCGTCTCAAATACTGATTGGAGTGGGGAAATAAATGTTGGCCCAGTCACTGCTGAACAAATTAATTAAAAGACTTGTTGCGTTCCTAATAAGTTGCTACCCCGGCAGACCATGTTAATGTGATCCACAAAGCAGGACAGCCAGTTCCCTCTGTATTTCAGAGATCTGCAATATCTAATTTAAATAAAAAGGTCATTATTGAATGTTCCTCCGAACATCTCATTCTCCACTTCATACTGCATTGGTCAATATTTTACTCACAAACTTCCTCATCTCGACATCACTCAATTTTATATCCTTAATGCTCTCTTCATAGTTTACCTTTCAACTTATTTTCCCAAGTACATGCCCATTTTTCTTAAGTCGAAGACAAAGCTGAGATGATGTCTGTTGTAAATCCAAATATCGCTCTATCACACTTTATCCCTTGTTTAGTCTGTCCGTGTAAAACACGGTAAGTTTGTGCCCTCTCGTTTTGAATTCCACCATCCTGGATAAAAAGAAGGCCCAAGCCAGTCACCGATCCAACCTCAATCATGATTTTATAAACGTCTAGAAGTTTACACACCAGACTGGAACACTGCCGGGAAAAGCCCCTGCTCAAGCACTCTCTACTCACAACTCAAGCCCTCTCGACACTGTAACATCTGTGTAAATCTATTCTGCACTCTTTCAAGTTTTACAATATCTTTCCTGTTGAAGGTGATCGGGATTGTCAGCAGTATTCTAAATGTGGCTCATTAATGTTCTGTACAGCCAGAACATGACGTGAACACTAATAATCAATGTTCTGACTCATGAAGGCAAGCGTGCCAAATGCTTTCTTCACGAACTTTTCTACATGTGACACCGATTTTCGTGGTCTCGTAATCTTTGCCTTGACTTATAACGTCGTGCCTGTCTTTTCAACTACTATAATCTGCTGCCTTCACAAAATCTGTGGACCCACATGCAAAGTCACTCTTGGGTTTCCCAGTGCCCTACCGTTCTTTGAGTACTCCCATGACGTGTTCCTTCCAAAATGCATCACCTGGTGTTTTTATTGTTATTTTCAGCTCCCCCTATTGGCCCATTGGACAAATTCACCTCTGAAATCCTGGAACCTAAGATCTTCTTCCTCACTGTTCACCACTATGCCAGTCTTCATATCCTCCTCAAATTTTCTTATCATTTCCCCAACATTATTTCTGTATTGTTTATGTGCAATCACAAGCATTAAGGGACACAGCATTGAACCTTGTGGGACACCACTGAATACCAGTTACACGTCTCAGAAACAGCACTTTCCTTTGTCTGCAGCCACCCAAATAAGTTTGGATCCAACTTACCACGTGACCTTGTATCCCTTTTATATTAACCATGGTACCAGTCTCTGTTGTGGGAAGTTGTCTAAGGAATTTATAAAATCCTCATAAACTAAATCAATTTCACTATCCTTGTTTACACATCTGATCACTTCCGAAAGAAAATGTAATCTGATCTATCAGGCATAAATTCCTCTGACAAAAGCATGCTGGCTCTCGCTGGTCAAACTTTCTCCGAAGAAGTTGCAATTAATTCTCTCCTTAAGGAGCTTTTCCAAACGTTTCCCTACATGTGATGTTCGAATCACTGCTCTGTAATATGCTGCATTATCTCCGCAGCAAATTATTGAAAACTGGAACCAGGTTAGTAGTCCTGAAATCCTGTAACCACTCCCAGGTGGCTAAAACGGAATGTGAAACATTGGTCAGAACACGCAAAATTTCCTCTCTAGTCTCACAAACAACGTGAGGCACAACCATATCCCGATCTGGGCATTTGCCTAATTTTAGCCTGTCAAAACTTCCAATGCCATCTCACTCACCATTTGAAACGGCTCAAAAAACTCTCAGCCCCTCGTCCCTGCATTCTGTACTTATATATTACCACATAAGGACTGTTCCCCGGCTGCATGTGTAAGCTGATTCTATCAGTTATCCCATTTACTATCACAACTGTACTATCATACTGGAGGGAGACCATTCGGGTATTATAAGAAGGAAAAAAAAACTGTTTCAGCCTATGCACTTATAAATGCTTCAGCTTCGATAACTAATGGCACATTGTCACAGTGAGAAAAGGTTTTAGTGTTATCTATCTGAAGAAAAAGTCACTAAGTTCCACCTCCTGGAGAAACACCAGTCTGTTCAGATTTGGCATGAGTTGTTTTTCTCTCTCTCTGTTGTTGATAGCATTCAAAATAGAACTGCGGTACAAATCCCATACACATGATTGCTGTATTAATAGACCTAAGAAGTTGATGCCTATAGCTCACATTGCAATAGGAAGAATCGACAAGAGAAGTTTTCAAAAGGAACAGAGTACTGTCTTAGGTGCAGAGGATCATTGAGCACGGACGATCTCTGGCTACCAAAAGGGCACACGCACAACCTTTATTCATTGATCATTCACAGTGTCAGCTGGCCTGAGATAGAGATGTGTGCCAAGGAACATGTTCAAAAGAAGAAGGTACTGGAACAGATAAGCAGGGTTGGCAGCATCTGAGAAGAGAAATAAGAGTTAGCAGTTCCGGTCCAGTGACCCTCCCTCAGAACTGATGGTACCTATGAAATGTTGCTGAAAATATGCAGTCCTCACTTTCTCCTAAGAAATTTTGACCTCTGTGCAGAAGATAGGGTGGTGGGGTTGGGATAAGAAGTAAACAGTCTTTGGTGTGGAACTGAAACAGAGAGAAGAAGAATTGGGCAAACTAATCGATAATGATCAAGCTGAGAGAGTGACTAGCTTTTTATGGAGACTGTTAGTGACTAAACATAGATAGCGTGTAATAGCTGCATATGTGATGACAAGGAGTGGTGTGTGAGGTGGAGGGCAAGGAGATTGATGAGTTCAGGACCTAAACGTATTGTAATTGATGGAGTCTGGAGGGCTGAAGGATTCCCAAATGGAAAATGAGAAGTTGTTCTTCACGCATAGACTGAACTTCTCCGGAACACTGTAGTAAGCCTGAGTCAGAGATGTTGGCCAAGAAACTGGCTGGTCCGCTAATGTGGCGGGGAAGTGGTAGTTTAGCGTCTTTATTGAAGATGGAACTTGGATTTTTTGAAAAGCAGTCACTCAGTCCACACTTCATTTCCCAAGATAGTGGAGACGACATTGCGAGCAGTGAATGGAGTAGACAGGGTTGTGCGAAGTGTCTGTAGACCACCAAATAAACGATTACATGGGGGAGGTGAATACACAAAGAAATAATTAATGCTGGTCAAAATGGGACGGATATTAACTTTGGAGATTTTAATCGACCTTTTGATTGGTCGAACTCGCTCAGTCTGTGTTGTCTTGAGGAGGACAATGTTGGATTTAATCGTGCTGGTTTTCCTGTACAGTATTTCAAAGAAACGGTGAGGTAGCAAGCTATTGTCGATCTGGTCCTCTGTAGTGAGACAGGAATAATCAAATACCTCATCGTTAAGGATCCGCTTGGAAGGAGTGATCACAGTATGGTTGAATTGAGAATGCAGATAGAGAGTGTGAAGTTAAAAACCAATGCCAGATTCCTGTGCATGTACAAGGGTCTCTACTATAGAACGGGGAGAGCTTGGCTAAAGTAAACTCAAAACCAAAATAAATATGGTGGGTCAGCTGATGAGCAGAGCTTTCAATTACATTTTTCAAAGTGATGATCAAAATTATATGCCAATGTAAAGGAAGGACAGTAAGAAAAACTGTAATCTAGCATGGTTGTGTCAAGAAATAAGGGAGACTATCAAATTGAAGGAGAAGGCATACAAAGTGGTTAAAATCAGCATGAAACTGGAAGATTCGGAAAGCTTTCTCGGTCCACAGAATACCAAAACAGTGCTGAAAATAACCGCAAGAAAAAACATGAGAAAAAAGAAACTCACACAGATTATAGGGATGTTTCGCAGAAGTTTCAACAAAAAAACGAAAAAGAGTGGTTAAAGTAAACGTTGGTCATTTAGGCGTTTAGTTTCGTGATGTGATGAAATGGCTGAGGCATTGAACAGTTATTTTGTGTCGTTCTTCACAGTGGAAGACGCTAATACTTGCCAGTAATTGAAAAGAGATGGATGTCGGTGAGGATCTGGAAACAATCCTTATTTCGTAAAAGCTAGTGTTGGTCAAACTAATGCAGCTAATGATAGACAGACTCCTATCCCTGATGGAATGCATCCCAAGGTGCTAAAAGAGTCGGTGGGAAAATTAACAGGTGTACTGGCTTAATCTTGAAAATTCGCTGGACTCTGGGGCAATTCGAGAAGATTGGAAAACAGGAAATCTGGCGCCACTGTGTTTGAAAAAAGATGGAAGGAAGACAAGAGAGGGGGTTATAGACCCACTAGCTTAACTTCTGTAGTAGAGCAGATGCTTGAGTCTATTATCAATGAAGGAATAAGAGATCACTGCGATAGAGATTGAAAAGACAAAAGCACGCATTCATGTAGGGCAGGTCATGCTTTACAAATATCTTGGTATTCCATGAAGACATGACGAGTATGGTGGACAACGGGGACTCAGAGAATGTGGTGCACCTAGATTTCCAAAAAATCTTCGACAAGGTGAATACAAGAGGCGGATGCATAAGTTAAGGATGCATGGTGTTAGTGGGCGAGCATAACCATGGATATAAGAATAATTAACTAACAGGAAGCAAAAAAGTGACGATAAATGTGTACTATTCTGGCCGGCAAACAATGAGTAGTTGTGAGCATCAGTGATTGATTTTGGAACTGCAATTATTTACAATTTATAAAGATAATTTGTAGTTAGGGACAATGTGTAGCACGTCCAACTTTACAGATGACACGAAAATGAATGGCAGAGGACAGTGTGCAGAGGAATGTGAAACTTTGTAGAGGAAAATATTTACATTGACAAAATGGGCAAAGGTTTGGCAGAAGAAAAGTGAAGTCATCCATTTTGTTAGAAGATACAGGAGACAGGGTTATTACTGGTCGAATAAAATGTTAAAGCATGCTGCTGTACAGGGGGACCAGGGTGTCCTTGTGCATGAATCACAAAGGTCGGGTCTGCAGGTACAACATGTAATTAGGTAGCCAAATGGAATATTGTCTTTCATTACTAAAGGGGATGAGGTTAAAGAAGAGAGGTTATGTTGCCGCTATACAGCGTGCCGCTATACAGCGTGCCGGTGAGGACATTCTTAGAGTACTGTGAGCAGGTTTGGTCTCATTACTTCAGAAAGGATGGGCTGACACTGGAAGGGGTGCAGAAGTGGAGTTGTGGGGATAGGGTCATGAGGAGAGACTGAGTAGATTGGGATTATATTCATTGGAATTCAGGAAAATTAGGAGAGACCTTATAGAAATATGTACAATTTTGAAGGAAATATGTAAGATAGAAGTAGAAAGGATGATTCCACAGGCGGGTGAAATTTGAAAAGAGGGCATAGCCTCAAGATTGGACGGAGCAGGTTCAGCACAGAATTCATAAGACACCTTTTAACCAAAGTATTGCTACTCTTTGGAATTTTCGATTCCTGATGAAGGATTTTTGCATGAAAGGTCATTTTTCCTGCTCATCAGATGCTGTGTCACCTGCTACGCGATTTGCAGCACCACACTCTTATCTTTAATATCCAACATGTGTAGTCTTCACTTTCAAAATTAGAATTCTTTACCCAGTGAAGTACTTCACACCACTTCAGTAAACGTTTTAGGGGCACGATATTATTTTTGAACAACAAAAGAAGGAAGGGATACAGTGAGAGGACGGGTAAATGGATCTGAGCGCACGAAATGATCAGCCATGAATGGCGGAACAGGCTCGAAGGGCTGGAGAGCTTGCACCTGCTCCTATTTCTGAGATTTCATGACTGCTTGTTTAACATCTCCAGCAATTGCAGGGGAAGATTACACAGTGCCATGTGGGACAGTTTTGGGAGTGAAGGCAGAATACACCAGTGTGTCCCAGATGGAAGGTTACATCGGAAAGCAGAGAACGGAGGTGAGAGGAATATGTGTGTGGTAATGGTATTTTGCTGGAGCTGGTGGAATTTCAAAAAGCAATCGATGATCACTTGAAGCACCACAGTGCATAAAGCTACAGAACAAGATCTGAAAAATGGAATGACAGTGGATAGGCGCTTGACGCCTGATATTGGCAAGAAGGGCCAAAGGCCTCTCTCCTGCTGTAAAAGTCCCAGTCTATATGAGAAATTAATTGAATCAGCCTTTTGTGGCAACAAGATCAATCAGAATCCGGGACTTCTTCGGCAAGTAATGCAATTCTTTATTCCTTGATGCCTATCTATCAGATTGCCTGCCATTACACACCACCTACGAATACAAACTATAAATCTCCATTAACCGATTTTCAATCTCCAAGTAGGTCATTATCCACTCTATTGTCCAACTGTTCTTCTCCTTCTTTGGGTTCTTTCCCCACCTGTTGTTTAATCCTTTACAAGCCAGAAATAAGAAACAAAGCTGAGTACTCCTTACTTGCCTGAATAAGTGCAGTATTGAAAAGCATGTTGCAGGAGAAGCACAGCAGATAAGGCAGCATCCAATTCGGAAGATACATTTCAGTCAGAACCTCGTTGAGGACTGCTCAGTGCTGTTCCAACAGTATTGCATAGCCCAACTCCCCCAGAACAGAACAGCAAAATTTATCAGCATCGCATGAAAGAAACAACATCGACACAGATCCACTTCCTCCATCGCCAAACACTCAGACATGCAGGTTGTACCATCCACAAGATTGAGTGCAGAAATTCACCACGTCTCCTTAAACAGTATCTTTCACATTTAAAATCACGTCCATCTCAAAGGTAAAGGACGACAGGTGGTTTGGACAACCCAAAAAAAACAGTTACCATGAGCTGGAAACATTTTGCCATTCCTCCCCTGTCACTTCATTAACATTCTGGATTTTCTTCCCTTACAATGTGGATGTACTGATAGCCCATGGACAACAAGGGTTCCTGAAGGCTGCTCATCATCACTTTGTCCAGTCAAATTCGGAATGAGCAATACATGCTGAAACTGTCTTAAATATACACATCGAAATAAGAATGACAATTAAATGCTTTGGTGTTTTTTTTAAAAAGCGAGCTCTTACTAAGCTGTTTCTATTTTAATTTCAGTATTATTAAAGATGAGGATTATCATTGGAAACTGAAACGACATATCACATCAGTATCTGATGGAGTTGTTCAGTTTAAAGTAGCCTGAATACGTCGGCCTTTGAAAATGAAGGAGAAAACAACATTGGAAGTCGAGTGAAACCATTCACGTGTGCTGTCTATGGGCGGGGCTTCAGCCAATCATCTGGACTGCCAAGATATAAATGGAGGGACTCAGGAGAGAACCTTTGGAAATGTTCTGACTGTGGAAATTATTCAATTATTCGTCTAAGATGACAATTCATCCAGCCACACTGCGGAAAAGCATTTCACCTGTTCTGAGTGTGGGAAGCGATTTGTGCAGTTATCTAACCTGCTGCTGCACCAATGCATTCACACTGAGGAGAGACTATTTAATTGTTCAGACTGTGGGAAATGCTTTCAAAAATGTTTTCCAAAACTGAGGTATCACCAATGTGTTCATACTGATGAGAAATAAATCAAGTATTCTCACACTGGAAATGGGGTCAGCCCGTCATCTGATCTCACTTTTCATCTGGGAACTCACCGAAGAGAGACCGTACACCTGCTCAAAGTGTTGGAAAGGATTCACTCGAGCATTTGGTCAGCTGAACACCAGCGGTTTCACACAGAGAAGAGACTATTTGTCTGTTGTACGCGGGAATAAATTACTTGATTTCAGCAACGTGTTCACATTGATGATAAACCATTCATGTGCTCTCACTGTGGAACTGACTTCCCACTGTGTATCGACACAAATTAACTGCTGCATCTCCACACGCAGTGATCACACTTCTCAAGGTCTTCCATTGCAGTGAAACACAGTCTGTAATTCTGAATGCATCAAATATTTTCTTAATACACATCAAGCTTGAATAACGAAATACATGCCCAAGAACAGAGTGCAAATGCATATGGCCAGTCTCCTCTCATTGGAGAGAAATTGCGGAAAACTATATATTTGATGTGATTGTATACCTGAGCAATTAAAACCCAGTTCAATTAAAGAAGCTATTCACATCCAATGAAGTAAACACCCGCTAATAGAATGAACACAATTCATTTCTGGATGCAATAACAGTAGGATACAATCACATTTGGCCTCACTGGAATGCGGGTGCCACCGTCGATATGCAGATCACAGAATCTATTCTCTTCATTAAACTGACAAGTGACTGGTGGTGATTTAACCAGTGGTCTCCTAAACCTTAAGATAGTTGCTTATGGTATTCTGAACCCATTGATGGGAACTGGAACCCATGTTGGCAGCATCACACTACTTTACAAACAAGCAACCTAGCCAACTGAGCTAAACCAATCTAGTGCATCACATGTGATTGAGTTCATTGCTACACATAGTGTAGGTGAACGGCATCTACCCACAAAGCGTTTACTGTCGTTTCATCAAAGCTTTGTTACACCTGAAGCTCTTCTCACAGTCAGAGCATTTATATTTTCGCGCAATGGTATGAACAAGCCCATATCTGCTGAGATTGGAGAACCAAGTGAATCCCTTTCCACACAAGGGGCAAGTGTTTGTCACTAATGTGAATAATCTGTGCTCACTGAGTACAGATGACCACGTGAATCGCTTCCAACACTCAGGTGCGGTGTATGGTCTCCATCCAGTGTTTATCACGTTTGTGCATCTGAATCTTTACTGATTTAATACACCTCTTCTCAAGCACAGAGTAGAGGGATGTACACGCTCCAGTTTCAATTCGACTGGTTGACATTAGAATGGATTGCGGAGGTTATCTCTGCCCAAACGGAGCGGAAAAGCTTTTCTCCCAGTAACGAAACATATGTGCGACATTAGGCTGGATCGCCTAGTGAAAACTTGCCCACTCATGGAACAGCTGAACGAGTTCTCGCCCATGGGAATAACTTGATGTTGAATTCAGACCTCTAAATTTCAGATCTGAGAAAATCTTAAATATTTTCCCCACAACCAGAGGAAAGGTCTCTTGTCAGTTTAAACCCACAGCTGTCACACGTGGCTGAATGACAGAGTAAATCAATTTCCACACATGGAGCACGTCAACAGTCTATCCTCAGAATGTCTGTGTCGCTGAGATTTCAGCTGCTCTGAGCAGCTGTAATCCTTCCCACAACCCCGAAATCTCCATGTTGCTGATCTCCTTTTATAACTCCAAGTCCAATGATCTGTTAATTCCATGCCTTCAAACACAACAAAGGTATGGCTTCTCTTCAGATTTTTTAAAGAATGTTAATTGGATTTTGTGAAATACTTTCTGCAGTCGTTGCACTGGAACACTCACAATGTAGAGTGTCTCTGTGTGTGTGTGTTTGCATGTGTGTGTGTGTGTTTGCATGTGTGTGTCTGTGTTTGCATATGTGTGTGTGTTGGCGTTTTACAATCACACTGGCATTTGAAATCTTTTCCCACAGACATACCAGATAAATATATAGCCTTCATGGCCTGCTGAATTTAGTGACTCCGTTGGATCTTGGATCAGTATATTCATGCTTGATTTGACTCACTCAACTTCAATTCTTTCAATCTCGGTATTTGCTGAGAAGTGCGAGGGAGGAGCAACGGATTTCTGGCAAGGTGAATTTAACAGTTAAAAATCCTTAGGTCAGGCGTCGGGGCCTCCATTTGACTAGAGGTGTGAGGCAGGAGCGAAGGACTGCTGGGACGGTGAGTCTAAACTTTTAAAAACCTTAGTTCAGGCGCAGGGACCTCCATCTGCGGAGAGGTGCGAGGGAGGAGTGAAAGACTTCTGCAAAGGTAAGTCTAAAGGTTGAAAAACCTTACTTCAGGCGTCGGCATTACCATTTGCTGAGAGTTGCAAGGGAGGAGTAAAGGAATTTTGGGAAGGTGAATCTAATGTTTTAAAAACCTTAGATCAGACGTCGGGGCCTCCATTTGCCGAGAGTTGCAAGGGAGGAGCAAAGGACTTCTGGGAAGGTAAAACTAACTTTTTAAAAACATTAGATCAGGCGCCAAGGCCTCCATTTGCTGAGATGTGCGAGGGAGAAGCGAAGGATGTTTGGGGAGTTTTTAAGTGTGTGACATCTAAACCCGAGATCATTCACCATCAAGTCGCCCTCCTACCTACCTCCTCTAACCTTCCTAAGATTCTGTAAACTAGGTAAGTTTTCAGGTTTCTGATTTTTCCCACTTCTCTTCCTTTGTTTTGATCTGTGCGGAATTTCAGACGAGTTCGATATGGATATCAGGGCAGTTGCATGTTCCTCCTGCAGAATGTGGCAGGTGAGAGACACTTCACATGATCCAGTCGACGACATCTGCGGGAAGTGCAGCCAACTTCAACTCATTGAAAATCAAATTCGGGAACTGGAGCTGGAGCTGAATGAACTACGAATCATCCGGGTGGCTGAGGGGAAATTGAGAAGATGTACAAGGAGGTGGTCACTCCCCAGACACAGGATAAGGACAGTTGGGTTACTGTCTGGGGGAGAAAAAGGAACCGACGGTCAGAGCAGGGATTCCCTGTTGTCAATCCACTCAGCAATAAGTATTTCGTTTTGGATACTGCTGGTGGGGACAGCCTACCAGGGGAAAGATATGGTTGTCAGGTCTCTAGCACCGTGGCTCAGAAGGGAAGCGGGGTAATTGAAAAGCGCTAGTGGTAAGGGATTCAATATTTTGGTGGATTGACAGGGGATATTGTGCTCAGGAAATGGACACTTTGGAAGATATGTTGCATCGCTGGTGTCACGGTCCGGGATATTGCCCATCGAATTTGCAAGGTTCTGAAGTTGGAGAGTGAGCATCCAGAAATCAGAGAACATATTCGCACCAAATATAGACAGGAAAGCGATTGAGTATCTCAGAAATGACTGGAGAGAGTTTGGTTGCAAGCTGAAGAGCAGGACGAGTACAGTAGTGTTCTCAGGTTTGCTACCCCTGCCACGTGGTAGTGAGATAGGAACAGTCAGCGAATGGATCTTAACACGTGGCTGCGAGGCTGGTGCAGGAAGCACGGCTTCAGATACCTCGACCATTGGGATGCCTTCTGGGGAAGGTGGGACCTGTGCATGAAGGACGGGTTGCACCTGAACTGTAGGGGTACAAATGTCATGGGTGGGAGATTTGCTCGTGCGATTCGAATGGTTTTAAACGAGTTTTGCAGGGGGTTGGGAATCGGAGCCACATGTCTGAGAAGGGAGTCAGCGGTAGACAGGACAGTGACAGGATATATTGAATCAATCTGTACGGTTTCTATTCAATAGTGCACCCCAGAATGTTGTTCATGGAGGATTCAATAATAAATTTGGTGTTCAATGTTAAAACGGGAAACACAAATTGTGTCTTGATGAAGATGGTCATTGCAAGGCATATATGTGATATGACTGTTATTTGCCACTTGTTCAGATTTTGTATGGTATCTAGGTGTTGTTACGATTTTTGGGAAGTATTTTTAACCGCATGTTGAGATTCTGGCTGAAAAGTTGTTCTCAATTAGAACACATCTACTAGCTCAGCTGGCAAACATACAACCTGAACATATGCATATGCGCGACTTCAGTATCTGAGCAGTTGAAAATGTCAAACCGTCAACCGACATTCCCACCTTTTTATGTTACGTTACTTACAGTGTGGAAACAGGCCTTTTGGCCCAACAAGTCCACACCGACACACCGAAGCACTACCCACCCAGCCCCATTCCCCTACAATTCCCCCTTAAACTAACACTACTGGCAATTCACCTAACCTGCACATTTTTGGACTATGGGTGGAAACCAGACCACCTGGAGGAAACCCACACAGACACGGGGAGAAATGCAAACGCCACACAGTCAGTTGCCTGAGGCGGGAATTCACCCGGGTCTCTGACGCTGTGAGGCAACAGTGCTAACCACTGTGCCGCTGTTCCGCCCAGTGTGCCACCGTGCCGTCCACAATGAAGGGAAAGTAATTGACAAAGCAGGTGAAGATGGTTGGGCCAAGACCCGACCGAAAGGAACGCCAAAGTGAAAGTGTGCACTGCGTATGTTGGAAATCAGAGTACAGAAATTGTTCCAGGAAAAGCGTGAGAGGTCAGGCAGCATCCGAGGAGCAGGAGAATGACGTTTCGGCCATGAGCCCTTATTGCTTATGAAGTCCTGATGCCGGAAAGGTCGACTCTCCTGCTGTTCGAATGCTGCATGACATGTTCTGCTTTTCCAGCACCACACTCTCGACCCTTTGTAACTCCACTCTGACAAAGAAGGTCTGGATTCTCAAGCACCACCAGCTTCGCAACACGTCTGAACAGGTTGATTAAAATGTTACCTGCAGAAAAGTCAAAGCAGACTGTGGTATTTTTGACAAATACACCCGTACGTTATGCACCTAAAATGGCTATCAGCCAGGATAGCGCACCACCAAGGAAATGGATTCAGAAGAAAAGGCACACAAGACTGGAATTGTTCACTATGTTTCTTTGTCCATCTATACTGCCAGACCCGCTGACTTGCTCCATCCCTTTCTGTTTTAGTCTCAGATTTTCAATATTTGCATGAATCACCCTCAGTTACAAACCCGTACTAGGACGTCACCGTTCCCCCCACCCATGCGTCCAGAACCTTAGCCAGAATGGCAGCTGTTTACCTTGGAACTGTAAAACATTTATCCAGTATTTATTTTTCACGGTGCTCGACTTTTGCTAGAAGCTCTCGGCCTGAATCCTTCTCTCCAGGCTCTACAGCCTTCACGTCTGGAAAAGTGCATCTCTCCCATTGACCACGGAGGTGAAGCCAGCAGGCGAATGCCCCTCCCTCTCCTGTAATGAGTAAAGTCTCAAGCCGTGGAATGCTAGGTACTTACCCAGCCATTAAAACTAATTGTTATAGAGAGTTGATTATATTCATTCCTAATATTTTTTCCTGCTTTTTAAGCTTCTGCTTCCAAATGATCTTTGGAAAATAAAATTGGCTCTTGAAAAGACATCTTAAATTGCATGCATCGATCACATCTGTTAAAACCTCTCGCCAATATAACCTTATCATTAAAATACCTGACTCCTCAAACCATTTGGTAACTTCCCATCCTGAACTGACAGTGTTGCATTTTGGAAAGTTCTTTAACATTTGGATGGATGGAACTCAAACGAAGAGATGTACATCTTTCTTCTGAATGTCTCTCAACACATTTACTTATCATCTCATTTTATAGAAAAGTGGAAGGCACGAAAACTGAAGTGTTTGTCTGACCCTTTTACTGTGTTATATTTTCAGCTACAGTGGATGTGAATCCATGATCATCCATAGCTCTGCTCGCGATCGTTGCCATTGTCCATCTTTAATAATGAATACTTTAATTTTGTGTGTTAGTTTGTTGTTACTTATTCCAGTCGTGATTAAATGAAGGTCCCTCACTGCAGGTCCCTCAGCTATGTGCTCCAAATTTATTCCACTCGTATACGTGACCTCTTTCACAAGCATCACTTGGATTCTCCTCAGCTCCTGCGTGCTCCTGCTTGGGTTTTGGGGATGAGGCTATGGGGACACACAGAAGGCTAGGAATTCAAGTGTAGAAAGGGAGATAGTTGTCCTTTTGACAGAGTGAGGGGACTCGACAGGAACACTATCCCACTATGGACATTCATCAGAGAAACAGAGAACCCACTTATATATTTGGGTGACGAGTGGGCTTTCGGGATGAATGCGTTTGTAACAGACATTTGCTTGACACCTCTTGGATCCACTCCACGGGGAAATGGAAAAAAATGTGTGGGAAATACAGTCGTGAAACAATTATAAGGGGAGGAGATGGAGTTTCATAACTCTCCTAACACAGTGCAAAAGGATGTGCGGTTTTCACGTTGTTTGGTGAAAGGATCTCTCAGAGTGGTGACATGATATTCTGACAAAATGAGGGGTGAGCGAAGGGCGAATATTCAATAGTCGTCGGGCACATTGGCACCAACACTTTGTGAGCAAAATAGGGGTGAGAACATAGGGGCAGACAACAGCGTGTTGGGAAGCAAGGTGAACATTGTAATCTCAAATGAGGTGATCTTAGGATGATGTGCAGTCCCACCTGCCAATTAGTGTAGAAACAGAAAGTATATCGGCAAAGATATGGCCAAAGAGATGGCGCAAGAGGGAGAAGAAGTGGAGTGGACGATGCTGTGATAAGGGACACCATTTCGTGTAGTGAAGGAATCCATCCACACTGGACGAATAACAACTGGGCAGGGTCTGATATCATTGGGGTCATGGGGCGGTGTGTTGGTTATTCAACCAGGCAGGAACAAGGTCTGTTTATCTAGAATGGCAGTGTGCACAGTGTGAGCAAACCTGGTAAGAATTGGCCGCGGGAAAGCAAAAAGACAGGATTCCATAGGAAACTGGATATTTCGCTTTATACAACGCTGGAAGCAGCTCTGAAGAGTTTCAACTTATAATCCTCTGGTTTAATGAGGACTGTTATTACGAATGCCTATTTATAATGTGAGTTTAGCAGTTTACTGCTGTTTAGTAAGAGTCTGTCCGACGATCTGGAGAAATCGAGGCCATTACCTTTGGTGTAAATCTAGCTGGAGATGAAACGACGAGAATCGTTGCTTGCAATCTTTTTCTGAGTGAGGCAGTTTGCTGGACCAGTGCAGATGTCGTTAGCTGCGGAGGTTTGTGTCCACCTGTGGGCATGAGCAATGCGACATCACTCACCATGAATGGCCTAAGAAGGTACTGCAGGAAGAAACCTCGCATTCAGCGTTAAGTCATTCGTATGAGGAACAGAAAATTAAGCAAAGTGTCGAACAGAATTCTTAACAGATGTATCTATGTCCCCTATCCATGTGCAAAATCGTCTGTTTGCAAAGGTTTATTCAGCAAGTGAATTAAGTTTCTAACCAGTAATGAGATCGAAAGGACAAGGCGAAAATATTCATGCAAGATATTACTGCGTGAATTTACATTGACAACGATCACATCAAATGCGTTCAGATCTCCCCCACCCCCACAGCCCCTCACTCTGTAGGAAAAGTTGCCATTTTGTTTCCCATGTGGAATGGAACAAAAACTTGTATTCATCTTAAAATGTGTTAGTGTTTGACAATGTATCTCTGAGAGTCATTGAGAGCAGATATTGGAAAGGTAAGGTTTATAATGACAGAGCGTCGTCCAAACTCAGGATGACTTTGAAACTAGCAAAACTGCCAGAACCAAGAGCTTATTTTTAGACATGCTTGGCCAATTTTTAAACTTTTAGACCTAATGTGTTCCTTTTTCCAAACATTAGCTGGATGCGTGAAATGTTTACTCCAACTCAAGGTGTGCAGTTGCGTACCAATCTTTCAATCACACTTTTTTCACTTTTCTGTACACTGAAATTACTCCATAGAGGCCAGCATGCTATTACTCAGACAAACCTCATGACAAGTAGCTATACTTGACATAAGTTCTTCTTCCTCAGAGCCAGCTCTCAGAGAGGAAAGAATCTCCCACACTTTAATTGGACCTGCAAGCCAATAATCACTTTATGAATCATATTAAATCATCCTCTATGACTTAAACATAGCTGACATTTACATACATTATATTACAGTGTGTAAACAGGCCCTTCTGCCCAACAAGTCCACACCGACCCGCAGACGTGAAACCCCCCATACCCTACATTTAATCCTTACCTAACACTACGGGCAATTTAGTATGGCCAATTCACCTGACCCTGCATATCTTTGGACTGTGGGAGGAAACCGGAGCACCCGGAGGAAACCCACGCAGACACGGAGAAAACGTGCAAACTCCACACAGACAGTCGCCTGAGGCGGGAATTGAACCCGGGTCTCTGGCGATGTGGGGCAGCAGTGCTTAAGCACTGTACCGACTTTGTTTTAATCCGTACAAACCAATTACCATTAGCTATTCAAACATAGAAATACCTCATAAGCATCACACGTGCAAAAAGCTATTTCAGTTGCATTGATTGCCTCACTTGCAATTGTCGCAGCAGGAAAAGGAACTCAACTTTTAAGGGGAGCAAACAGTAAGACAGAGGGAGAGAGAGAGGGAGAGAGGGAGAGAGATATTTGTCGCTTGCACAACCACAACAGGTACAGAAAGCTGAAACTAAAACTGTGATTTTGTGGGATACGTCACAAATCTGGCTTCTTCTTTTGCTTCAAAATAAATACAAGGCTTCATAAACGTTTTGATTTTGTAGGCTTCAGGTAGTGATCTCACCATTCAATGTCAACTTCCATTTCTTTCAGAAAAAATACAGCATAAAGTGCAACTGTCAAAGCCATAGCACCGCTCCATTCATAGATGGTTATGGAACAGATTTGTTTCGGCAAATGTGATTGATGTAAGTCTTAGTGCGGATCCTGATGACAATGTTCTGAATTATCAACTGTCCTTGCTCTTGTAGACAATAGAGAGTATGAGTTTGGAAGGCGCTGACTAAACAGTATTGATTATTTTCTAACCTATACATGGCTGCGACATGTGCGTTGGTGTTCGAGGAACAGGAATTTTAAATGTTGCAAAAGACGACAGCTACTTTACCAGTGATGCCATCAGACTTCTTGGGCATTATTGAGGAAGCATTCCAACTCGTAAGTTTTGTTGATTATGCTTTGCTGATAGTTGGATTCCATCCTCGGGCGACTGTCTTTGTGGACAATGCACATTCTCTCCGTGTCTGCTGGGGTTTTACTGAGTATTTCAGTTCCTCCTACAATCCAAAGATGTGGTGGTCAGCTGAGTTGGCCTTGCTAAATTGATCACCGTATTAGGTGCGTTAGTCAGGCGTAATTATATGGAAGAGGAATGGGTCTGGGTGCGTTACACTTTGGACGGTCGGTGTGGACTTGTTGGACCGCAAGTCCTGTTTGCATGCTGTCGGGAATCTAATCTAATAACTATGTACTGGTTCTCTTGCGAAAATTATTTAGCCAGAATGTTGTTGCAATGTCTGCTTCAGAAACAGTGGCTAAACAGAATTGAGATCCTTGAATTGTTGTGTTTTGTTGAATTAAACAAAAGCTGCACATGTGGATTGACTCAGGCTCACGGAGAAACAGGTGTTTAGTTGTCTCAGCAGTTTAGGTTGGGGGGGGAGGTATTGGTGAAACATTGAAGCAGATAGACACAGATCTGTCCGTTTTGATGGAAAAAAAAACGGGATACTCTCTCTGTTGTTGTAGAGTTTTTCTTTTGCATTTTCCCTTTCTCCATGATTGAAGATAACCGGTTAAAACGAAGAATCTTTGCGTATGGTAACAAAAACAACAAATGCTGGAAAACGCAGCAGGATTGGCAGCATCTCTGGAAAGTAAACAGAGTTAAAGTTGCGTGTCCAGTTACACTTCATCAGAACTCATGGTTTTTGGTAATGCTGCTGCATTTTAACAGTTGAGGATTTGTACTTGAACAAAATATATAGAACATAGAACATAGAAGAATACAGCGCAGTACAGGCCCTTCGGCCATCGATGTTGCGCCGATCCAAGCCCACCTAACCTACACTAGCTCACTATCCTCCATATGCCTATGCAATGCCCGCTTAAATACCCATAATGAGGGAGAGTCCACCACTGCTACTGCCATGGCATTCCATGAACTCACGACTCGCTGAGTAAAGAACCTACCCTTAACATCTGCCCTATAATTACCCCCTTTAATTTAAAGCTATGCCTCCTTGTAATAGCTGACTCCATAGCTGGCTATGTTTGTTCATCCTTTTAATGGATCGGCGGTGATGCCAATTTTACATTCTTTGTTGGATGCTAACTTTTTAAAAAAAGAATAATGTGTATTTTGCTTAAAGCCAAGTAGCTTGAAGAAATCGTAGACATCTGGAACACTACACGTTTTGCATGCCTTTAAATCAATAAAGGTCAGGGTCTAGGGTATCTTCTTGATAAATTTTGAACGGAGCTTGTCCAGTTCGTTATACCTCCCACACCTATCACTGGACTAGATTCTGAAGTTTCAACTTAATCAAATATGCATCAGAGGAAAGATTGAAAATCAGAATGAGAAAATTCAGGAAGACAATGGAATCGGTCTCACTCTGTGAGTGACTTCTCTACTTTTGGCAACTACAACAGTAACATTTTTAAAAGAAGTACAAAAGATGTGTACTGTCTGTAAAAAAAATTAAACAAAATCTGTAAGAGAAACTCGGCAATTCTGGCACCATCTGTGGAGAAAAAGCAGAGGCAACGTATCGGGTCCATTGACTCTTCATCAGAAACGTCATTGAGATAAGTTGGTACCATGAAGCTGCCCATCATTGTTGAGGGATCACTCCTTAACGAACTCCGCTATGCGTGCTTTGGTCGGGAAGTTTTGTCATCAATTTGTGTTTTTACTTCTTGAGCCGTTATAACATGTTTTTGAAAACAGTATCATTGCACCTGATGTCATGTTTTTGGTCAAGTAAGTGCAACGAAATTCAATGATGAGATGCACAGCCAAGTTAGTGAGGATGTATTTCAATAACATTCCAGGGCCCACTTGAAAGAATCAGTTCTGAGGATCTTGTTAAACTATCACTTTAGATTATGTTGTATCAGCAACGTGTTTGCTTTATTAATTTCTAGCATTCAGTCCTAGTTTAACAAAAGGGACATACTTCTTTCAAAAATGTGCTAGTTCTTGTTTTCTCGGTGGCGGTTGTGAGTCTTCAGAATTCTGGGGATCAAATAATAAATGATTCTTTTTATGCGAAGAAATCATGAAGGCAGAGCTAGTTTCTTGATAACCAATGAAGTGAAAGAAAAGCAGAGATATTTAGAAATATTCAAGAAGTTCGAGACGAGGATACACGTGTGTGAGTTATGAAATTTTCGAATAGCAAAGGATGCTCTAAGGAAAAAAATGCTCAACTTATGGAATATTAGTTGTATCTTCAAAAGGTTAACGAAATGTGATTTTCCTTGAGTGTTGGCGTTTAGAAATGGCGTCTGGTCAACTGTCAGGAAGCGGGGAACCATCTATTCTTTCGACATTTTACTTGTGAGCCTGGCGATCAGAATAAGAATGATCAAATATCTTTCGTGTGAAAGCAGGCCATTCGGTCCTCGGAAACCACACCAATCCTTCAAAGAATATCCAACCTAGCTACCCAAAATCTGTAACACGGATTTCACACAGCTGATACATCGACACTGCGCATCCCTGGATATTATGGGCTATTTACGAAGTTTAATCTACGTTCTGTGCACATCCTTGCACTGTGGGAGGAAATCGGAGCTCACGCAGGAAATCCATGCAGACACAGGGAGAATGTACTAACTTCGCGTGGTCGCCTGAGGATGAAATTAAACCGACGTGTCTGGCACAGTGAAGCTGCTGTGTTAACCACTGAGACACTGTGACAAGAAAAATACTTTAATATAAATACTTTCAGGAAGAAATCTGTGCTTACCCGTCCCAAAATTATGCAGAGGAAGCTGGAAATCGTCTCACCCTAATCAGAGGCTTATGCGTATTAGGATTTAACAATATTGACTATCAGTCTGATCTTATATAATATTTATCATAACTAAGCCTGAAACAGATTGGCGTAAGATTTCAAATAAGGTGAAACAAAGATGAGAGATTAATCTAAGTTAGAAAGAGAATAACGTAGAGCACTTGCAGGCACAGAAATTGATCAGGAAGAAGTCAGTACAGGTATGGATCTCGGTGGAGCGAGCATGATCAGTAACAAATTAGGAGAGAACATGGATGAAGAGATCACATAGACAGAGTGAAGAAAGACACAGGAGGAAGCAACTGCTGGTTGGAGAGGAGACTGTTTTGCAGAGTTGAGATGCAGACGCAAAATGGCAATTGGGAGTGTCTGAGAGAGAGTGACAACGAGGGATGGAGTGTAAAGTAGAGGGATAGAAAAAGATGAAATTGAGATTGATGGGAGAAGCTGTGAAACTAACGGACCATGCACAGTAATTCACAGCAGAAGCTGTGTTTTTTTTGTTTCTTGACAGAATCCTGTCTTATTGAGTGATATTGCAATTTGGCCTTACTTGCTACAAATATGTTCCTTCCTGTATGACAGGCTCTTCCATAAACCTGTTACCATTCCAAATTCTAAACCGCATTTGTGTCCAATTTCGGATCAATTCTTCATAACACAGGATTTGAAACTGAACATAAAAAGGCCTTTCCCACAGAAACCGAAAACAGCCCAAGTCTGATGGAGTGGAAAGCACTTTAATTCTATTAAAGTCCGCCGTGTGGAATTAATAAACGTGGTTTGCACCCTTCGGTTACCTGTCACTAACATGAAAAGCCATAGGGATTAATGATTGATACGGCTCTTGAACCATTTACTGTTAGTTTAGTTAAAGAAGCACAGCTGCACTTTAATCCTCCACAGATTGCAGACTGTGTGGAAACTGGCCATTTCGCCAAAACGTCCACACCGACCCTCCGAAGAGTAACCAGTTCCCTACTCTATTACTCTAGCTTTACTCGTGACTTTTGAACTAACCTATATACCCTTAAACTATGTACAATTTATCATTTACAATTCACCTTACCAGCATATCGTTGGATTAAGGAGGAAACCGGAGCTCCCAGAGGAAAACCGCACACACAGGGAGAATTATTCTTTCTCTTATTGTTTTAAATTGAATCCCTAACGTGTGGAAACAGGCCACTTGGCCCAACAATCCCACTTTGATCCTTCGAGGAGTACCCCATTCTGATCCAACTGCTGGCCCGATTACTCTGAATTTCGCCTCAGGAATGCAACTGAATTGCACATCCCTGAACATTATGGACAATTTCGCTTGGCCAATTCACCTGACGTGCACATCTTCGAAATGTGGGAGGAAAACACTCACGTGAAACCTCCACACAGGCTGTCGCCCGAGGCTGCAATTCAACGTGGTTCTCTGGTACTGTGAGGAGGCAGTGCTCACAGCTTAGCCATCAGGCCCCTGAGCTTTGATTGCGTTGAACTATAAGCAAATGTAGCAGAATTGTGAAAGCACCATAGTATCTTATTCTCAGCGTCTCTGTACGGACATCGATTCTAATCCATTCATAAAAGATATATTTGAATTTAATGATTACATAGACTCGCATAATTGGCAAATTTTCTCCCTTGCTTCATTTCATGGAGGAAATCAGCCGGCCTACGTGCGACATCAGAAGAGACAAACAAAAGGCAGATGCAGAAATCCAAGGCAGACAAGCAGAATGCTTGGAAAACAAAGGAAGTCAGGTAGCATCAGGAGGTGAAGATATCAAAGTTTCGGGTGTAACCTTCCTTCAGTCATTGGGCTGGGTGTAAATGGATCCGCAGATTAAGTGGGGTAGTGGTTGAGGATGGCAGTGTGTTGTGTTCAGGACAGGTGAAATAAAATAGAGGGCATGGCCTGGATGTTGTTTGGAACAATACATTTGTCTATTTCTGGAGGAAATGTTTGATTAGAGGAATCGAAGATAGGGAGAGGAGAGGGGCCAGGAATGCTGCTAGTGGATAGGAAAGGAAGCTGTTTGAAGTCAGAGAACTCAATGCTGCGTGTCCGGCCTACATTGTCAACAATCAGAGGACGAGGTGCCATTTCCCACAACCTACAGTCAGATTCGCTATGACAAAGAAAGAGGATAAGGATGGTCATGTTGGAAAATGAGTAGGAAAGGGAATTACAACAGACAACGACGAGGAGGTCAGGTCGGCTCCAGCAGGCCAAGCTGAGATGCTGAGTGAAACGTGGACTCAATTTACGCTTGCTCTCATTGATGACGAGTAGACCTCATCGGGATGACTGGATACAGTAAACTAGTTTGCAGGAGGGGCAGGTGAACATCAGTTTCACCTGGAAATGTTGGTGGTAGCCCGGGATGGAGGTGTGCGAGTGGTGGTGCGCCAATACGTTTTGCATGCTTTTCAGTCGTATGGGAAGATACCTTTGGGTTCAGGAGTGGTTTACAGGGCAATGTCCCCAAACATTTGAGGAATGGAACGATACTTGACGTCCTCAGGAGAAGTGGTGAGAGCAAGGTATTCAATTCCCGCCTCAGGCGACTGTCTGTGTGGAGTTTGCACATTCTCCCCGTGTCTGCGTGGGTTTCCTCCGGGTGCTCCGGTTTCCTCCCACAGTCCAAAGATGTGCAGGTCAGATGAATTGGCCATGCTAAATTGCCTGTAGTGTTAGGTAAAGGGGTAAATGTACGGGAATGTGTGGGTTACGCTTCGGCGTGTCGGTGTCGAGTTGTTGGGCCGAAGGGCCTGTTTGCACATTGTAAGTAATCTAATCTAGTCTAATCTACTCAATGCATAAACTATTAATAGAATATTTCTATTTTTGCTTCAAGTATTTGGAACTATCTAATTCAGTCAAGCTGTCTTCACTTGTCTTCACACCCAATGTTCGTTTCAAAGTTACAAATCACAACACCAAGTTTTAATTCAACAGGTTTATTTGGACGCACTATCTTTCTGAGCGCTGCTCATTCATCAGGTCTTTGCGGAGTTTCAAACATCTTCGAAAAGATTACTTCAGTTTGCACATTTCTTGCATTCTGCCTTGGCAGAACGCAGTCTTCCCTTCTATTTAGCATGTTGAAAGGAATATTTTGCCGTCAGACTTCACCAGCTGTCAAACTGGTGCCAAATCCGAACTTGTACCATTGGATAATCTGATTTACAAAACATTTTGCCAGTTGCATTGTAATCTGCATTTTTTTTCAGCAATTCAAGTGGATCCCATGCAATTTTAAAAAATTAAATTACGGTACTGAGTAATATTTTTTTTTAACCAAAGCAAATTGGACAGAAATAGAGAGAAAAATATCATCGGCCATAATAGAAATCGCGAAAAACGATTAAAAAAATGTCATCCGAGAAATGTTACTGCGACTTCGAATCTGCTTACAATCCAAGTATATTTTGTCTCGTTGGGATAACCTCAGTTTAATCTTTTTCCTGTCTCGCTTTGATACTGTCGAATAGCCTGATTTATAAAACATTTAATCTCGACCTCACTTCACTGCACCTGACTTCAGCCATACAAATGGATCTCGTGATTTTCTTCCTCATTTCCGGTATTAAGTAAATCAATGAGAAGTGATTTCCCATTTCCACCAAAGAAAATTGAACAGAAATACAGAATAAAATTTTACTTTCCTCAGTGAAGCTGCAGAATTTCGTCTAGACATGTTAATTGCGTTGTTGGCTTTGTATCTGATAAGAAAGCTCTGAGATTATTTTTCAGTCTCCTTCAGTTCACCAAATTTTAGTTGTCATCCTTTCCTCTGCAGCAACTGTTCTTTCTTGAAAAACATCCTTCACAATCGCCTGGTCGTTCTCACGGGAGTGAGAATTTATTTCCGAGATTCCCTGCTCATCACACCTGTTTGTTCTCTCAAAGCCACTTTGAACTTTGCAGCCACCGTTGTTTCACTGGCTCACTGTGGTTTCCCCTCTGATTTATTTTTCTGGTCATTTGCTGTGAAAAGCTTAAAACAAAGCTCTGCACTGAAAAAAAAGAAAGCAGCGATTTTGCGTCTAACAACAGTGAGCGTACTGGGCTCTTTGGAACTTCTTCCCCGAAGTTTTACACAAGAAGCTCGATTTATGATTGGTATTATTCCCTGGAAATGCAGTTTGAAACACAAACTTGTTGGCTACCAGTCATGGCCCGCATTTATCATGTTTCATTGCTCCTGTCCGCTCTTATTCTGCTGCTCACTATATTCACAACGTAGTGACCACTACAGAATGACATGGCACCAGGACTGCACCACTGGAGAGAATGACAAAGAAAAACAAATGGTAAAGGGAAGGAGATACAATATTTTACTCTTTAGTATATCTGAATCTTTCATGCTTTCATTTCTACTCGGCTTGTTTATGATATGTACGTGCGAATTGAAAGCATTGAGTTTTATCTCTTTGATTCAGATCACCGAATGATAACACTACGTGGAGCTGCCATGATACAGCTCATCAGTATATGTGCCATCATTTCCATTGCACTGTAACACAGCAGCAATTCTGAAATGAGCTCAATTATACTCTGAAGTACCTATGCAAATGCATTGTAAAATTAGTAATAGCTTCTGACCGTTTACAGCGAGTGTAGACTTGCTCCTGTCTCAAATATGCTGACCACAACTCTGGAACAATGTCGAAGACAGAGTAAGCCTCAATGTGCAAGCAAGTTTACATATCACCCAGTCATCAGCTTTTGTCTTATTGAGTGACAATTATGCGGCGGTGAATTCCTTGAATGGACAAGTTATGAGTTGAAACCTACCGTTTGAATGCGGCATTTAGTGTGTCGTATATTCGGCTCTGCGTTGTTTCCTTAATTATTTTTGTTGTTTTTGTAGTTAATATTATGCATACTTAAGTAATGTATTAAATATTTATCTCGATACACATTTAGCCTGTTCTCTTCAGTCACTTTCGACTTGATGTTTTTTTATTCGTTTCCCCGAATGCAGACACAATTACATGAGGCAGAGATGCATTTGGAGATCCGAGACCAGCGGGATTCTGTCAGAAGAGGGGTGCAAGGGACTGATAATTTCGATCGGTTGATTTTAAGAAGGAGATGCGCTGGAAAATTTTTCAACATAATAATGCATAAATCCCTTGGGGAGACGGGTCGTATCCAGGGTATTCACGAGAAGGGAGCGCCAGATGATTGACGCTGGCGCGTGCACGTCCGTTGCTCAAGACGAGGAACGGGAATAACCCTGGAAATTATGGACAGGTAGGTCTTATATCATTGGTGGGCACAATATGGGAGAGGTTTCTGAGAGTTAGGATTTCTGATTGTTCGTTAAAACATAATTTGACTAGAAATAGTCAGCGTGGTTTTGTGAGTCGAAGAGTGTGGTGCTTGAAAGCCATAGCAAGTCAGGCAGCATCCGAGGAGCAGCGGAAATGATGTATCAGGCATAAGCCCTTCATCAGGATTGTGGCTGGGAAAGGAGCTAAGAGATAAATGGAAAGCAGTCGTGTTGAGGTGAAGTTCACTGGGTAGCCGATAGGTAGATTCAGATAGGGGTGTGTGATTGTGGTAGGTAGGAACAGAAGGTGATGTGGATAGCTGGGCAGTAGCATAGAGAGGTGGAACGGGTCAAGAGGGCAGTACCACGTTCACGGTTTGAATGAGGGATGTGGTGGAGGGAGGGGAGATAAGAAACTGGCGAAGTCTACGTTAATGCGTGTTATTCGATGGTACCAAGGCGGATGGTGAGGTTTTCTTCCTCCTGGCGTTGTCTGGCAAGTATTTGGCAGAGAAGGAGGTCCAGGACTTACATGTCTTTAGTGGAGTGGGAAGGGAAGTTGAAGTGATCAGGAACAGGACAGTGGGACTGTCTGTTACATCTGTCCTGAGGTGTTCACTGAAGCATTCCAAGCATTGCCGCCTTGTCTCCACAAAGTAGATGAACCCATATCACCACTAATGAATAGAGTAGTTGGCATGTTTGCAAGTACAGATAAATCTCTGCTGGATGGGAAGGATCGTTTACGGCCTTGGGGGGGAGAGGTATTGGCGCAGGTTTTACACCTCTTGCTGCGGCAAAGGGATGCTGCCGTGAACAGACGATGAGTTGGAGGAATGGGTGGATTTAACGAGGGAGTCGTGGATGTCATCATCTCTGCAGAAAGGTGGTCAGGGAAATTTATCTCTGGTGGTTGACTCTGCCTTTGGTGTCGGGAGTGGCAGAGGATTATGCGCTCTATCTGTATGTTTGTGGGTTGGAAGGTGAGGTCCAGTGGGGTTCTATTCTTATTTTGGTTGGAGGGTTGGCGTTCAAGGGCGAGGGTCGGAAGTGGAGAAGATGCGCTGGAACGAAGTCTGTTCCTGTGGGAGGGGATGTTGTTCTCCTGAAAAAGAAACGAGATGTAGTGACCTTGAGTGGAGCTGCTCCTGCTGGATACAAATATGACCGGGACGGAGGACTTGGGATTAAAGGAACAGCGTTTAAACAGGAGGCGGGCAGGAAACAATTGTAGACAGTTAGCTGCGGGAATAGTTAGGATTGAACCTCATGTCCGTGTTGGAAATGGACATGGAGACGTCCAGGAAGAGAAGGGAGTTGTCTGAGAATATCTGTGAACTTGAGGTCAACGTGGAAGGTGCTTGTGACATTGATAAACTGTTAAACTTCCTCACGGTCGCACAAGGTGTAGCCCACAGAGTCATCAATATAACGAATGGAAATACATCAGAAATGGTGGAATGTTAACTCCTGAAGGCGGGTTGATCCATTATATCTGATGAAGAAGCAAAAATAACTTTGGCTTACAGTCTGACCATGGCTGCTGTTTTGGTCTGAAAATAAATGGAAGGATTTCAAGGAGAGGTTGCTGAGATTGAAGACGGTTTTCGCCTCTTGAATGAGTGTGTAGGTGTAGGGATAATACTTGGATCAGCGGGAAAGGATGAAACGTTGTTTTTAGAGGTTTGCATCACGTTGAAAGGATGTGAGTATGGAGTGATTGTCCGTGGTGAAGATGAGGCATTGTGAGCACCATGAAAACGAAAGCCCTTGAGGAGGTGAAATGCGTGGAGTTTGTTTCCAATTTATATAGGGATGTATTGGACCAAAGGGGATAGGACATTGGTAAGTTAAAGAAAGTTAGGATCTGTTGGGCATGGGTTGGCGGAAACCGTGTTTCGACAGTGGCAGTAAGGTTTATGAATTTGGGTTCAGAGATAGAAATAAGCACCGTGGATTATCAGGACGCTGATACTAAAGGGTGTGCAGGAGACATGCCTGAGATAATGAGGTTGTGGATAGTATGGGAGATCATGGTTTGTTGATGGAAGGTGAGGCCGTAGCTGGGGGGCAGTAGGAGGAGATGAGATGGCAACTGGATTCCATGGTTTCGAAGTCTGGACACCAAATGAATAAATCGCACCCACAACCTCCCGTCACATGGTATTATGCTGACATTTGGCTTGGAGTGAAGGGAACTGAGGACTGAGCATTGTGAGAGTGAGAGTTCGGAGTGCGTTAAAGGGGTGGACAGGTTGAAGTGACCAAAGTGATGGCGGTCTGGTGCGGGCAACCGACCAGTACAATGTATCCAGCTGATACAGTATTTTGAAGGTCGCAGAAGGGATCCTCGGAGGTTGGATGGACAAAGTAAGGACGTGGTTAGAAGCAGAAGAAGAAAGTGGGATGTTGCAACACCTGTTGAACTTTTGTGTCCCAGAACATAGTGCAATAAAGGTCAGAAATGGACTGAGGACTTAACGTTCATACTCAGTAAGGGGTAGGTGTGAGGGATAGTTTCAAAAAGGACTCATCACGGCTGCAATTAAGGACCTGGTGCAGAGTGAGTGCTGGGAGTTGTGGCAGAGACTGTCTCGGTAGCGAATGTGATCATGGCATTGTTTGAGAAATTATCAAATGGAGTGTAAATTACCATGTTCATTGGAGGGCGGAAGTGGCATCCGAAGCAACGGAAGTGACCTTACAAATGACGTTCGTGGTGTATTCAGCGGTGGCTGCGTTGATTGACTTCACTGAGGGTGGAAGTGCCTTAGGGGCCAGCAATATCTGGGCTGTAAGTGACGTTGCGTATAGCCTTGGCAGTGATTTCATCAGAGGGGGACAATCCTGCCTACGAATTATATCATGGTTCCTGCAGTGTGATTGAGTTTATCTCTCGGAACGCCCTCCCTTTTGGAAATGAGGCTGCTCCGAAAGCTCAACCTTGCTACATCGTTCTTAAAACTCTGGCCGTCTATCACCGTAACATGCCTTTCCAATTCTTCAATTCAGTCTTTTTCTAGTCTTAGCCTTATTCCTTCTCAGCCTTTTCTGTGACAGCAAAATACTTGCATGTCAGCCTTGTCTTCTTTTCATGTATGTTTCTGTTTGACTCACCATCTATCTCTCTGTCACCCCCTCTCTCTCTCCCTCTCTGTCTTTCCCTCTGTCAGTGCATCTCTCTGTTTTCACTGTGTTTGGTGCCTCTCTCCATCAGACTGCCTCCATTTTTAAATAATTTGATGGATCACATATGACAAGAATCTACTTCGGTACTTTATAACTAAGAACACGACCCTTCAGTATTCCAGAACACACATTATTACGTTCAGATACAGGGTGCTGAATCCCTCGTGTTTCTGCCGTCATTGGTGCAGTTCAAATTAATCACAAAGTCCTGCACATTGCCCAATTCCCTCGACCTTCACGTCCACGTTCGCCACCGACTGTTAAAACGTCTACCGATATGTTCCTTAAACGCTGAGACCATATCTGCTTCTACCGCTACCGCGGAAGCTAGGTTCACGCCCCCTACCAACATCTGCGTTGATAAAAAAAATCTCTATCCTCTCACATCTCCTATAAACGTGTCACCTTCCACACTAAACATTGCATTTGACACTTCCAGTCTCGGACAAGAGATTGTGATTATCCACCCGATGGATGTCTCTCATAATTGTAGGAGCTTCCGACTCCCAGCGAAGATAATCCAAATTTCTAAAACTTCTCTTTTCAGATATTATATTACATACCAAGAAACGACCAAGAAACTTCGATTGCACCCGCTTTAAAGCAACCAGATCGTTGTTCTGCTGCGGTGACTACAACTGTACTCATTTCAACAGTTCGCAAATATTATGGAGCTGCAAAATGACTTGCCAAATTTTATACTCAGTGCCCCAACCTGATAAGCATGTTGTTCGTCTTTGTTACCTTATGCAATAATAATATCACTTCAAGGGGCTACGGACTTCCAAAAAAGGCCCGTCCTGTGTCAATAGTCCTCTGAGTCATACTATTTTTTCATACTATTTACAGTCAACGTCCTGAAGTGCGTCTGCTGCCACATGCACAGATGATGTTTCAACTGCCATTTCTACATTTAACTTCACACCCACACAATCACACTAACTTTTAGATCAGAAGTCCCAGCACTCCTTCCAGATTACCATTTGTTACATAATTCAAGTCAGAAACAACTCACCACAAGGATACGTTCTTCCTCTGACCAAGCAAACGTTTCTAACTTATTATTTTGTTGTAATGCCACCTCAGTTAATGCTATGTCCCAGTCATCCATGCTTGCTTGAAGTTTTCGAAAAGCCCACTCAGGTAACATTATGCAAGTTAATCTGGCAGTTATCTAGGTAACTTAGTGATGTAATGCATACCCGGGATCATATCACAGGGGGCCAGTCACAGATAAAGGTCGTGCACTGTGATAGGCTAGTTAACTCACTGGTAGATAACCTACTGCTGAAGGTGATGGTAGGACAATGTGATAGGTTACGTGTAATGTAGGGAGCCAGTCCAGTAGACGATGATTAATTTAGAAAGGTAATGGAAGCCAATATGATTTGTTATGCTCGTGTCATGCGATAGGCCAGGGAACAACAAATGCATCAACTGCAGTGGAACAAAGGCTTGTTGGGAAATCACGCAGCCATTAGATGATTGCCACATCTTTTATTCGCAAATTAAAATTTCTCCAGGTATGTTTTGGAAAATATTGAGTCATTCAACGCCGAAAAAGTTAGCATGCCAGATGAACCTGGTAGAATCATTCCCTCTGACAAGATGGTGCAGCTGCAAGGCACTCACAGTTGTGCCGAAAGCTCTCCTGAGAAAGACAGAGTAAAAGTGTTGTCTACACACAACAGAATGGCAAACATTTTGCTGCTAATTTGACGATAGTCTGAGGTCAAGAGGTTTGCAGAGTCGGAGAAGTGCAGAGAAAGCTGCTGGTGGGTCAGTCTTATCCAAAGAATGAAAGGGTGAACGGTAATTTAAAGTTTGAGGATGTTCAGCAAAACTGCGCGGGGAGGGGGGGAGTGATTACGTATAGAAAAGAGAGATTGTGACAAAATTCCATGTCGTGCATATAAATTCTGCTGGTTCCGCCCTGAAACAGTAACGGTAAATAAAGGAAAAAAAAGCAAGATCAGGAACTGAACCGTCAGAGCTGGTGGGGACTGTTTTGTTGTTAGTACTATTGAATTTTAATGAAATTGAAAGCGGGCAGATTAGTAGTAGACATAGAAGTAAAATAATAGAAACTAGACAAGTATTTTAAAGTTCTACTAGATGCTTGAAAAAAAGTCTGGATGATTATCAGTATGATGTAATTTTACACATGAACAAAGGATCTGCTAAGATAGAAATGTTATCTGTGTAAGAGAGAGAGAGAAGCTCTGAATTGCAGAATGAATTTGTGTG
The DNA here is from genome assembly GCF_004010195.1 of Chiloscyllium plagiosum. Classification (NCBI taxonomy): domain Eukaryota; kingdom Metazoa; phylum Chordata; class Chondrichthyes; order Orectolobiformes; family Hemiscylliidae; genus Chiloscyllium; species Chiloscyllium plagiosum. The sequence continues at coordinate 69,012,159 of NC_057717.1, read as the reverse complement.
CGTCTGTGTGCCTGTGTGAGAGTCTGAAAGAGAGACTCTCGAGTATAACCATTGCGATCTGGTTTTTGTCCACAATTTCTGGTTGGTTAAATGGTCTTGTTCCCAGAGCTCGATATGCGGGAGCGTTTTGTTCTTGTTTATCACTATAGGAATTCAAGATCGAATTATCCTTAAAAGCTTTTTTCAAGTAATCATCAGTGATTACTGTAATCTGCAAATTTATCCCTGAATTAGTATAGGTAGAACGAACAAAAGTAGAATGTATTTATTAATTAGTTGAAACTAAACACGTTTAGGGACTGATGAACTGATGAGGGATGTCCGTGATGTGAAGAGTTATGGAATATGCACAATAATGGACGATTTGCTGCCGGATATGAGAGGCATAGGGGAGTGGATTGTGAGAATAGAAGCAATAGATCAGCTGGACAGTAATATATGTCGATGAACAAAGTTGAAATACTGCGAAAGAAATTACCAGTAGAAATAAAGAATATCATTAAAAAAACCTGAACAATTGGAATAAAGATATGAGGGCTTAATACCTTAATGGCCAAAAGAGTGCACTTATGATGAAAATATGTGCGATGAAATTGAAGGATTAATTAAGAATTCCAAACTTCAGGATCAATGCTTCCGTGAGTTGCTTTGGGTGTACTTGTCTGCATATATTTGGTATTGTGACTGCGGTACCTTTTCGTGGCCGTGTGATACATGATGAGCTCATTCTGACTCTCAGTTTGTTCCATTGGCCGATACCTGCAATTGTGTGGTCTCGAAGTTTGGGATGTATCTGATTCTTCCCTTTGTTTGGCATGGCACCCGTGTGATGCTTCTCCTTGAGATTGTTCCCTCGCCACGGGTTTAGTTTGATGTTCTGTCTCGGCTGACATTGCAGCGACCGAAACGGAAGAGTGTCCCTGATTCTGCGGTGCCAATGGACAGATTTGATCAGCGACCAGGTATTCCCAATGTATTCAAGGCCAAGAATGAGATATACGTGGGCTGGGAGTCACTTATCTCTGTCATTGGTACTAGCAAGAATATTGAGTGGATTAATTATATCTATTAAAATCATCCAAGATTTATTTATTCACTTAATTATGACCTTTCCACATTAACTGCGCAGTCGAATGGCGTGGCACACAAGGCAGTCCTTCGACTCATTGTTGGCTGACTAAAGTGCGCTCTGTGTACAGTTATGGGGACATTCATAGCGCGGAGGGATACATTACACGGGCTGTAGCGAGGCTATGGAATTTATGGAAGGAGCTTAAGATGGATGCGGGGTCTGCCCATCGGGTCTTTTGTCTTGTTGAATAATATTTTGAGTGGATGGGGAGCTTGGTTCGTTAAGACAGGGGTTGTTGAGGGTATCCTGTTGCTTGTTGTTGCATTTGTCTTTTGCTGTCTTATATCTCTATTTGATTCTTTTCAGTGTGTCTTGCTGCGTGCCAATTCTCTGTTGTTCCAATGGACTCTGGCCTGGCCCGTGCTCCACTATGGATCCACTGCTTGACCACGATGATCTGAAATCTGGTGCAGTGCTGAAGTCTTCTTCCGATGGAGACACCTGACCTACATGTGCTTCACGCACATTTAGATTATGCGGGGTCTTTGGGTTTTTTTTTTCTATGCTAGTAATTGTGGGACAAGTTTTTGACCTGTGCTTCCAGGTGAAGAGGAAGGTTCCTTTGAGATCTGCACTCTGGAAATTGGTCTTGACCTGTTTTGCAACTATGCGAATGGATCTGGTCTTTGTGCATCCAGTTTCCTTTTATTCTTTATCTGCATGAGAACTTTTAATCTCAAATGGATAAATGCATGGATGTTAATTTGGCAGTTATACCGCTAAGTTAATATGCAATGCATGCGCAGGATCTATCAGGTAAGCACTGGAAAAACAACAGTCTCAAGTGGAGCGAAAATATAGGCACTTGGGCAGACAGCGAAACGAGTTTATAGCTATCACAGCTATGATTTCCCAAGATTAAAGTTTAATTTTTGAAGATATCCCGTGTCTACTGTTTTTTTTTAATATTGAGTGATTCTCCCACAACAGTACACCGTGGACCCCATGCGACTTCATCTTCTCCATCAACCTACCATGAGAAACCTAATCAAAATGTTTTATTGAAACCCATGGAAATGACATCCAGGGCGCTTCCCTCATTTATCAACTTTGTCACTTCCTTAAAGAATTCTATGAAGTTGGGAAGACATGACATTTCCTGCGATAAAGCATGTTACCTGTCAATGCTAGCACATTTTATTCCAAGTGGGAATAGATCCTATCCATCACTATCTTCTCCAGCAGCTTCACTAGCACTGACGTCAGGATCACTGATCTGTAATTACCTGGATTATCCCTGCTAGCTTTCTTCAACAAGGGTACAAAATTAGCAATTTTCCGGTCTTCCGTATCCCCACCCGTCTTCAAAGATGTTGCAAAGATATCTGGTAAGACTCCATTTATTTCCTCTCTTGCATCCTCAGAAAACTGTGACAGATCCCATTCTGATCTGAGGACTTTACCACTTTAATGCCTTTACAATATGCAACACTTCCTCCCTGCTTATTCCGTTTTGACCGAGAGTAATCAAACATCTATCCCTCCCGTCAGCATCCGTCATACCCTTTTCCTCGATGAATACAGATGTAAAGTATTCGTTAATATTCTGACTGGTTTTCTCAGACACCACGCATAACTTTCATCCTTTGTTCTGAAGTGGGCTAACCCTTTTTCTGTTTCACCTCTTTCTCCTTATATATGAATTTAAACAAATGGAAAAAAGTTTTCCTTAATCCTGCTTGCATACCTGATTTCATGCCCCTTTTGACCCCCTAAATCCTTCTTTTCAGATTGATCCTCCATTCACGATATTTTTCCAAAGCTTTGTTTGTTTTCAGAAACCTTGAGCATCTGTACGCTTCTGTTGCCTCTTAGCTAGTCTCGCGATTTTACCTGTCATTCAGGTTTCCATAACCTTGCCATTTCATTGCCGCATTTTGTTTGAAAGAGCCAGCGTGACAAGGAGAAAGATTTTCTTAAATTCTAGGTTATAGGTGCACGGCAGGAGATCAAATCATATCGTCATGGATAACCAGAATTGGAGGCAAATTATTAGAACATATGCCCACTTTTGTTCATATTGGAAAGCAAAGTTTGAAAAAAAAAACTTCTTAGAGAAGCATAGATCTTACAGCTGCTCCTGGAACGGCAGACATAGTTAAATATTAATTGTAGTTGTTTTGCAGTTAATACACTCATTATAGTCTATTTAGAAAAGATATGTTTTGTATTTTGTTTAATTATCATGCAAAAACAAGCAAAAATCCAAAACATAATTCATAATTATTTTCAAACGGACATCATTTTTTAAGCAAGTTGGAATATAATAATATTAGAAATGTCTGTATACGTTTTAAATTGTTTCTTTTTTCACTGCAAATGTTTTATTTTTGTTTTGAAAACCAAACAGTTTAGTGTTAATTAAGAAGTTGTGCCTATCCTGAATCATTAATCCTTGAATTGTACTAAATATGGTTATAGTACGTAGGTATGGAGCAGATCAGACCACTGCATACAATTTCAACCTAATAGTTCAGACCATAACTTCCCCATTTGTTTTAGGTAAGTGTATCATGGATATCCCCAGAGAGAATTAGCTGGTCCAATTGCCGAGTTTTAAGCAATCGGAACTAATTTACCAAATTATGGAATGAACACAAAATACAATACCGGATAACTGAACCTATCCGAACTTGACAGGCTATACAGACTTAACAATGCTGTTCCATACTATTTACAACATTCCCAAAAAAACAAACCACTGAGTACAAAGAATAAAATGGCAAAACATTACAGGTGACGATGTTAAAATGACAGAAAGAGGGAAAAAGCATCTAGTTTCAACTGTGACCCTGAATCAACTCAACCCCGAACTGAACTTACGTGCACACTCAGAGTGCTTGCCATTCTTGCTTGGTTGTACCAGTTCATTTTAAGTCATTTGCATGAAACATTATAGCTTGATATAAACAAAAGGGCCCCAGTGATCCACTCAACATGCTGGATCCTTGGGTTGGTTTGGAAATCTCTGAAAAATTCAAGGACATTATAACATTTTAAAAGGACACTCCCCACCACCCCTAAAAAAATTAACATCATTATCCCAAGAACGCTTCATTCGTCAAAACCGCCCAATGTTTGGTTAATACTCTAAAAGAACGTATATTCACTCACTGTAAATGTGCAAATATGTACAACTTCGGATACAGAGTTTCGTACTCCAACCACTGAACCCCTTCGGTATTGTAATCATTAACACCTTCTCCAAATGCATTCCTTCCTTATCAACATTCCGTATGTGCCTATTCACATTCTCACCCTGTGAGATTTCTTTCTTTCTCGAGTTCCTAACAAGAATTTCACCTGTTCAATTTCCTTTAGAATTGAACATGTACACAAAAACTTAGTTTTAAATGTTCACGTATCCATTGAAGTAACAATACCACCTTAACCCTGAGACCAACATATCAAATTTTTGCTTTCTTGCCCGTTACCTAGTTCTTTGAATGATGTCATGGTTTAAAATGCGGTCGAGAAAACTCCCCAGCTCTGTTTAATCTCTCCCTAAAATTTGACATAATATCCAATTCAGTGGTACCTGCATTCTGATTTCGGAATTTCTCCTTAATCAATTTTAACGCTCCTTTCAATTCATGTGCAAACACTAATTCAAATGGACTGAATTTGGACGATTCATTTGGTGCATCTCTAATCATAAAAGGGACAAACGGAATTCTATTATCCCAATTCACGGGACAGCCTTGACAATAAGCATCAAAATCGCCTTTAATGTTTGAGGACACCTGTCTCGCTCTCCATGAGATTCTGGATGGCATGCAGTAGATTTGATTGGTTTTATACATAATCTGTCAAGAAGGACTCTGAATACTAGGGATGTGAAGTCTGAACCTGGATCGGATTGTTTCTGTATTGGTAGTCCGTTTCTAATTGCAAATTTGAATAATTAGTCAATAATTCTTTCAACTGTAATAGTACTTAATAGGTTGGCCTCTACATAACAATTAATACATGCATTATGGTTAAGAAATAGTGATTCCATTTTTTCGTGTGAGTTAGGCCACCGAAGAAATCTATTAAGACTCTTGTAAAAAGATCCTCAAATTCTGAAATCGGTACGAAAGGTGCAGGTTTGATTATCGACAGTGGGTTTCCAATTCTCTGACATGCGTGGCATGTCTGACAAAATTCAACTACGTCCTTCTGCAATCGAGGCGAATAAAACTGTCTTTGTACTTTAGCCTGTGTTTTCCTAACTCCTAAATGACCTCCAAGTGGTTGCACATCCTCCACTCACAGCACCTCCCTTCCATACCCCGCTGGCAAGATAATGTGATGAATACATGTCCATTTGTCATCAGGTAAAATATGTGATTATCCGCATTTCCTCATTAAGACATGATTTTTCAAATGATAACACCCAGGGATACATCCAGTGCCGCCCCAGCCTCACTGTATGTGTTTTTTGATACCAGTGCTTTAAATATTCATTTTTCTCATGTAACTAAGTTAGTTTAGTTGAGTTAAAATGTTACATGGTCACCTGTTTGTTCCTGTTTTGTCTCAATAGCTGAGCAAATTCTCTGCTGATACGACATCAGCTTCATTATGTGAAGCTTCTCTATCCTGTTTCAAATGGTGAATTTGTGACCTTGTTAAAAAAAACAATCAGGAACGATTCCAGAGTGAGTGCCCTGCCTTGCTTCCGTTTCCTGCGTCTCCACTAGCTGTTCAACACAGTAGGCAGCACTCCAATTAGTCAATAAATGATATCATTCAAAAGGACAAATTAGATTCCCGGAGATGAGAGTTTGTCCAGTTCTGCGAACACAAATTCTCAATTTTTTCTGGACGTTCTCACCTCAAGTTTCATAACTGAGCTCTTTATTTTTGTCTTAAACGCTCTCTGTTTTTCCTTTTCCTTTTTCTTCAACTAAATCCATTTGTTATTTTCCTATTTCTTCTGCTAAAACCGTTCTCTTGCTTTCTCTTCTGATTTTCACCGAAATTCAAAACATTTTATTTCTGGAGCTAGCTCAAGCTACTCTATTTTCATTTGAGGTTGTGCCATCTCTACAGATCCTGTAGGATTTTCAGCAAATTTAAAAGGTGAGATACTGCAGCGAACCTCCCATTTGTCCTCATATTCGGAATTAGCTTAAATTCCAGCTTGTCTCCTAATTCCAGAAGTTTGGTCTTATTAGGTTTGTGTGAAAACCCTAATGTCACTGCTTCCATCTCCAGAACGTTCTTGTTCACTGGAATATTCATTGCTGTTCGAAGATATTTTTACTCAACCAAATGAACACCTGAAATAAAAGACACTAACACCTACCACTCGCTACCTAAATCCGGCATTGAACCCACAATGTATTATGGACCAGGCCCAACGGCTGAAAACATGTTTAAGATGGTAGCACTTGCCGTAACTTATCTTTTTGTTGAAAGTAAGTGTACAGTGTCTACTCCAGGAGTGAATTAGCTAGTCAGACTGCCGAGGTTTAAACAAACAGAAATCATTCTGAAGGAGACGGAGTGGAACACAATAAACCGAAAACAGTATACCCGAACAAACCATCCTCTTAGAACATGACAGACTAGACTGAAGTAATAACGTTTTTCGAAAGTACGAGAAAAAATCGCAATAAATAAACCCCTTTACACAGAAAATATATATGACACAAAAAAACACTAGTCAGAAGCGCAGAAGGAGGCGTGACCGTTCAGTTTCAAGTGACATTCGCTCAAAGAACTCCCGAAATGAAATGAAATGCCCAGCTGCATACGTGTCCATGTTCCCTTGATTATAAGTCTTTGTTAATGCGTTGAAAGCCTTCTGACTGCGGCATTATCTGTTGGGTATAAACAAACGGACCCCTAATTACCATTCAAATATTTTAAAACTTGGATCGTTTAGTTCCTCCCTGAAAAAAAAAATCAAGGATAACATAACCTTGTCAAAAAGACCAGCTTTGTTACAGCATGCTACATTTGGCTTTATTTAAGATAGAAACGTGCCTCCGAGAAGAATGTCCAGCGAAATTCACACTTCCTGTATCTCGTCAGGACAAATGTGTCCACTGTAAATCTATTGGTAGGTATCTGTTCCAGTGAAGGAGAGCTCAGCACAGTCGCAACATCGTGATTGTTTTTTTTTCCGGGAGTGGGGGGTTGGCATGGTATGGGATCAGGCAACTGTGGAAATGAAAACGGAAAAAAACAGCACAATCATCTAGCCCGTGGTAAGAAACATTTATCATTCTCCCTCCCGACTAACGTCATGACGGAAAATGGGAACGGAAGATAAACCAATTAACAGCGATCTGGATTAGTAGTGATGGAAGATCACGGCAGTTCAGGCAGCATCCGAGAAGCAGTAAAATCGACGTTTCGGGTAAAAAAGACCTTCATCAGCAATAGAGGCAGAGAGCCTGAAGGGTGGATAGATAAGTGAGAGGAGGGTGGGGAGAAAGTAGTATAGATCACAATAGTTGGGTGGGGGAAGGGGATGAAGGTGATACGTCGGGGGGAGGGGGAGTGGAGGTGGAAAAGAAGATAGGCAGGTAGGACAAGCCAGGAAAAGTCATGGGTGTAGTGATGAGCTCGAAGTTTGGCACTGGGGTGAAGTGGGGAAGGGGAAATGAGGAAACTGTTAAAGTCCACGTTAATGCCCTGGGGTTGAAGTGTTCCAAGGCGAATGATGAGGCGTTCTTCCTCCAGACGTCTGGTGGTGAGGAGCGGCGGTGATGGAGCCCAAGGACCTCCACGTCCTCGGAAGAGTGGGAGGGAGAGTTGTAAGGTTGGTCCACAGGCTGGTGTGTTTGATTGGTGCGGGTGTCCCGGAGATGTTCCTAAAGCGCTTTGCTAGGAGGCGTCCAGTCTCCCCAATGTAGAGGAGACCACATCGGGAGCAACAGAAACAATAAATGATATTGGTGGATGTGCAGGTAAAACTTTGATGGATGTGGAAGGCTCCTTCCGGGCCTTGGTTGGAGGTGAGGAAGGAGGTATGGCGCAGGTTTTGCAATTCCTGTGGTGGCAGGGGAAGGTGCCAGGATGGGAGGTTCCACTCCATTTACAGAATATGTCCCCACTCCTGGCTCCACATTCACACCAGATCCCTGCACCGACCTGACAGGGAGACACGGAGGGAACAGTCTTTGCGGAAGGCGGAAAGGGGTGGGAGGGAAATATATCCCTGTTGATGGGGTGTGTTTGGAGGTGGCAGAATGATTTAGCTTATGCGAAGATTTGTAGTGTGGAAGGTGAGCACCAGGGGCGTTCTGTCCTTGTTACGGTTGGAGGGGTGGGATCTGAGGGCGGAGGTGCGGGATGTGGACGAGATGCGTTGGAGGACATCTTTAACCATGTGGGAATAGAAATTTCGATCTGGGACGCCATTAGCCATGCGGCTGCTGCAGCTACCATCCCTATGCTGATTGATGATGTCACTTCCGCCCCTATCATGGCCAGTCCCACAGACACTTCCGCCCCTCACAATTCCTCCTGCACCACACTTGACATCACTTCCGCCCGTCAAATCATCACTGATGTCACACACTCATTGACTTCTGCCTCCTCCATGCCGTGGTCACCACTTCCGCCCCCACCAACGTCACTCATCTGCATTCTGCTGACACGCCCCCCAGAGATAC
>NC_057717.1:68997431-69002958 GCF_004010195.1 Chiloscyllium plagiosum | reverse complement strand
TACCGCCCCCTCGACCATGACACCACCCCCGTCACCAAACCATTATTTCCTAGACCATACAGAACCTCATCAGCCCAGGATATCTCCCACCTCATCGTCCGTGAACGCCACACTGCCCGTTTCTACCTCCTTCCCAAGATCCACAAGCCTGACCACCCTGGCTGACCCATTGTCTCAGCATCTTCCTGCCCCTCTGAACTCATTTCTACGTACCTCGACATTGTCCTATCTCCCCTAGTCCAGGAGCTCCCCTCATCCCTTCGATAAAGCACCCAGGCCCTCCAGCTCCTCCAAGACTTCTGTTTGCACGGCCCCCAACGCCTCATCTTCACCATGGATAGCCAATCCTTCTACACTTCCATCCGCCATGATCAGGGCCTCCAAGCCCTCCGCTTCTTCCTCTCCTAACGTCCCCAACAGCACCCTTCCACCGACAATCTCATTCGTTTGGCCGAAAGCTTCACAATTTCTCCTTTGAATCCTTCCACTTCCTACAGACCAAAGGGGTAGACATGTGCACTCGCAAGGGCCCCACCTATGCCTGCCAATTTGTTGGCTCCGTCGAACAGTCGATCTTCCGTAATTACACCGGCCCCACTCCCCACCTCTTCTTCCGCTACATTGATGACTGCATTGGCGCCACCTCGTGCTCTCACGAAGAGGTTGAGCAATTCATCAAATTCACCAACACACTCTACCGTGACCTTAAAGTTACCTGGACAATCTCTGACAGCTCCCTCTCCTTCCTCGACCTCTCCATCTCCAATAATGATGACTGACTTGATTCCGACATTTTTTACAAACTCACCGACTGCTACAGCTACCTGGATTACACCTCTTCCCACCCCACCTACTGCAAAAATGTCATCCCGTATTCCCAATTCCTCCGGCTCCGCCGTATCATTCCTTCCAGGAGGACCGGTCCCACCATAGAACACACCAGTGGGCCTCCTTCTTTAGAGTTTGCATCAATGTGGACTTCAACATTTCCCCCTCCCCACCTCACCTCAGTGCCAAACTTCCAGCTCAGCACTGTCCCCATGACTTGTCTTGACTTGTACTACCTGACTATTTTGCTTTCCACCTGTCCACTCCACTCTCCCCACCCGAACTATCATCTTCATTCCCTCCCCCACTCACCTATTGTATTCTATGCTGCTTTCTCCCCACCCCCACCCTCCTCTCACTTATCTCTCCACACTTAAGGCTCTCTGCCAGTATTCCTGATGAAGGGCTTTTGCCAGAAAGTCGATTTTACTTCTCCTCGAATGTTGCCTGAACTGCTGTGGTCCTCCTGCACCACTAAGCCAGAATCTGGTTTCCTGCATCTGCAGTCATTATTTTTACCCAATTGACAGCGATTTCAGGCATTCATTCCAGTACAGTTCTTATTGTCAAATACACATTGCAAGGCGTTAACAAGAAGTGTTTCCACTGTGAATGTGATTGATGTCAGTCTCCATGGATTCTAATTTTGTCAAAGGAGCGTTTACTTTTCTATTAGTAAGGGGGTTCTTCAAATGTTTTCTCCCATTGTAACAGTAGATGTATGACCTCCGACACTGATAGGCATCAGCAGCTACAGATACAGCGAGAAGAGAAGTCAGACCCTGGGGATAGTCTGGAATGCTACAGCAATAGATCAAAATCAGAGAACAGTAGCTTGGTATGTTGGAACAATGGATCAAAGGTTGAGAGCAGCAGATTGCAATGTTGCAACAACGGATCCGAATCTGAGAACAATAAACTGGGAAGTTACTCCAGTTGGTCCAGAACTGAGAATAGCAAACTGGAATGCTGTAATCAGAGACAGCAGGTTATCCACGGCTATTTTCTATCTTTCCGAGGTTTGGTCGACATTATCCGATCGGATATTCGGTGTACTGCTGATTATTCCATTGGGCGACTAAACCGTTCTCGCTACTGTTGGTGTTTCTGATATGTTTCTCCATCACTATTAATTTCATAATCTCAAACAACTGTGGTGAACTTCTTTGCAATTTCATTATCTTTCTTTGGCAAAGATGGAAAAAAATTGCCATCAGTTCCAATTGCAAACGACATTTATAATCACATATTTGCGAAGGGCCCACACCATCCTGCCCACGCCTGTCAAACATCTGAGAAGAGAACTGGTCGCATTCCCAAATTTCAAAGTTCCCGATCCGAAATGCACGGCTCCACACCCACTACAGATGACAGCGACACTGTCTGAGAGTAGTAATTTCGTTGGAGATGTAATAGAGAGGCGCAGGATGTTACATTAAATACAATGGTCCACATCCTCTCACAGAAGATAGAGGCACTGTGCTAGAGTAGTAAGGTAACTGGAGACGTAATTAAAAGGTAAAGGTTATTCCACGAAAGACACTGTTTCCCATACTCCCACCGACGATATTGGCACGGTGTCAGAGTATTAATGTCGCTGGAGGCGTAATTCAGACAGATTTTGTACTCAAAAGATACAGTTTCGCATTGTCCTATAGATGACAGGAACATTGTGTAATAGTAGCATTGTCGCTGGAAATGTGATTCAAACAAACAGGTTATTACACTAAAAACTCTGTTTACCATCCTCCCACATAACAAGGACACCGTGTCAGAGTAGTAACGTCGCTGGAGATGTAATTTAGAAGAAAATGTTATTACACTAACTTTTGTGTTTTGCATCATCCCATAGATGACAGTATCACTCTGTCGGAGTAGTATTAACGCTGGACATGTACTTCAGAGTCCCAAGCTATTAAAAGAAAGGTACTGTTTCACTTCTTCCACAGGTTGGAAGGAAACTGTGCCAGAGTTTAATGTGGTTGGAGACACAATTGAAATGGAACAGGCTATTACGGTAAAGACACTGTTTCATATCCTCCCACAGATCACAGGGGCACCTTGTCGGAGTCAAGATGTTGCTGGAAATGCAGTTCAGAGGGAAATGATATTTCACTAAAGGAACTGTTTCATAGTATACTGCAGCTGATATGGGCACTGTGCCAGAGTAGTAACGTCTCTGGAAATGTCATTCTCAACGAAAGACTATTGCACGAAAGTTACGTTTTCACATCTCCCACCGATGACAGAAACACTGTGTCAAAGTAATAATATCAATGGAGATGCAATTCACAGGCCCAAGTTATTGCACAAAGGACTCCGTTTCAAATCCTGCCATAGATGATATGAGTAAGTAAAATCAAATGGCAGCAACTGGAAATAAAATCGAATTGTACGAATATCAACCATAAGACTGCCAATATTTTCTCTAATTATCAATATTTTTCACGTCTATCATGTTGAAAATATATCTTTCATTATTACCGAGCCTAGCTTACGACTGATTACAGACCCACAGAAACATGCTTGGCTCTGGACCTATCTGAAGAAATAGTTTCATATTAAATGGCATTTAGTGAGGTCAATAAACGTCTGTGATCCGAGCAGCCCATATAATAACAACATTACTTATGGATTAATGAAAGAATGACGCTAAATATCGGAAACAATAAAGACGAGCAAGTGCCAGAGTATCTAAGCAAATTTGGCAGGCTCGTGTGAAAAAAAAACACAGGTGGCACTGTGAGTTCGATGACCATAGATCAGAACGGACCGCAGCTGGGGAATAGCGTGATTGATGCTGGTCACAAGGACGTATGTTCTGAAGTGGAGCAGGAGCGAATTGAATGGGTAGAGAAAGAGAGAGAGAGAGATTAATTAAAAATCAAAAACCGGGGTGATTGACACTCAGTTAGAGTGGAACTGAAAAACGCGATTAATTTAATTTATGTTTCTCCTGTTCACATCATCGAGAATATCGTGCCCATGTAGGTTACACATTAAAATCATTGTTAAAGTGAGATATGTCCCTTTGCCTCTATTCCCTAAGTGTGATCACTTTCTTTTGTTCATTAACGGGATGCTGTGCCAGCATTTAATTTCCTTTCACAATTGTTCCTGAGAAAATGTTGGTGAGCTGCCTTCTTGACACACTGCAGTCCGTGGGTTGTAAGTAGTCAGTGCTTAGATACATGTGGTTTCATTTCTTTGAACCTTTGTAGTGAAGTAAAATAACTGAATGTCTGGCTGCCATTTCAACGTGAATTCCAAAGTCAATCACACTGCTGGAGTCACATGTCAGTCCAACCAGGAAAAGGTAGTAGATTTTCTTCCATGGAGGATGTTAGACAGCTAGGTAGGTCTTCTTTTCGACCGTCAACAAACGTTTCATATTTTCGTTTGATTCTTCATTCCCGATATTTTTTTTAATCCAAATTCCAACATTTGGTGTCGTGGGATTCGAAACCGTGACTTTGGACATTACCAGGGTTCCTAGATTAATAACCTTGAAATAATACAGTGAGGCCATGTTCTCCCCAGCATCTCCAACCCTCTTCATTGGCAACTTTGTTGTTGCTGATAATGTAGTTGTGCTTGAAGCAGTGCTGTTTGCAAGGTAGATAAATGTTTTGGCAAAATATGCGATCATTCCTAATTTTGTATTGACTAGAAGGTTAGAGGATCTCGGTGAAAATGAACTGGTTGGCCTTCGTGATGACTCAATGACAGAATTCACAAAGGACAGCAAGTAATCTGCACATTCCATGATGTGCTGTCCTTCGTGGCAAAATTATTAAAGTATATGGGTGAATATGCCTTCCATTAGAAGTAATGTGCTGTTATGACAGTACTTGTGACACTGTGTACAGATGTTCCCATCTTTTAAAGGAATGATCTTCTTTCTACAGAGGGACAATGTAAAGTAGATAATCTCTTTGGTGGTGGTCCCATGCGGTAACGTGAAGGAAACGTGGTTTTAGTCTGGATGGTTGTAACTGAATAAAAGGTGTTTGTATTAAAACTTGAGTGCTTTGGACCAACAGAGTTAATTCAGAAACGAAACATTAATAGCGTGAAATATAACACATGTTTTCGCGCATTGGACAAAGAAATAGAAAGGAAATGTTAAAAATGTGGGTTCAAGGGGAGGAAAATGCGGTAAGCGTGGACGTACATTTTCGTCGACAAGGACCAGTTTGGGCTGAAGAACCTGTCTCCGTTCTGTAGCACTCTATGACTGTAAAATATTTGCTGCGTAGTGGCCAATGTTGTGCGAGTAAGAGTTTCAGGCTCTAAATTTCTCCCACCGTCTGAATGCACAGTTGCTGTGTGTCCCTGCATCGAGCGTCATATTTTTTTTCCCAAGTCTGTCAACAACCACTCTCTGAAAGAGGTAAACATTCCCACCCGCTTCTGACTTCCAAACCGAGACTAACCTATCTTCTCCGAGATGAAAGAAGAATCGTTGTGACTTGGCACAAACTATATTAACGTAACACGTATGTACCATTAGCATCAGAGCCAGGAGGAGTAATGTGGAGAAGTCTTCCTGTGCTGGATCTGTTTCATTGGATTGTCATCTCGGAGCATCAATGTCAACCTCCTGCTATTGTGTTTCAATTGCCTGTTCTGTTAATGTGTTAGTGTCTCAAGTGGCTGATTGACCTCCTCCTTGTCCCAGGGAAGACGTTCAATGACA
>NC_057717.1:68989198-68996931 GCF_004010195.1 Chiloscyllium plagiosum | reverse complement strand
GCTTCTTTAAATAAACTAACAGTAAATGGTTCAAGAGCCGTATCAATCATTAATCGCTCTGGCCTTTGATGTTAGTGACAGGTAAGCGAAGGGTGCAAACCAAGTTTATTAATTCCACACGGCGGACTTTTATAGAATTAAATTGCTGTCCAGCCCATCAGACTTGGGCTGTTTTCGGTTTCTGTGGGAAAGGCTTTTTTATTTTCAGTTTCAAATCCTGTGTTATGAAGAATTGATCCGACATTGGACACAAATGCCGTTTAGATTTTGGAATGGTAACAGGTTTGTGGAAGAGCCTGTCATACTGAAAGGCACACAGTTGTAGCAAGTAAGGCCAAATTGCAATATCATTCAATAAGACAGGATTCTGTCAAGAAACAGAAAAAAACACAGCATCTCCTGTGAATTACTGTGCATGGTCTGTTAGTTTCACAGCTTCTCCCATCAATCTCAAGACCTTTTCATGTCTTTCTATCGCTCTAATTTACTCTCCATCCCTCGCTGTCACTCTCTCTCAGACACTCCCAATTGCCGTTTTGCGTCTGCATCTCAGCTCTGCAAAACACAGTCTCCTCTCAAACCAGCAGTTGCTTCCTTCTGTGTCTTTCTTCACTCTGTCTGTGTGATTTCTTCATCCATGATCTCTCCTAATTTGTTACTGATCATGCTCGCTCCACCCAGATCCATACCTGTACTGACTTCTTCCTGATCAATTTCTGTGCCTGCAGGTGCTCTACGTTATTCTCTTTCTAACTTACATTAATCTCTCATCTTTGTTTCACCTTATTTGAAATCTTACGCCAATCTGTTTCAGGCTTAGTTATGAAAAATATTATATAAGATCAGACTGATAGTCAATATTGTTAAATCCTAATACACATAAGCCTCTGATTAGGGTGAGACGATTTCCAGCTTCGTCTGCATAATTTTGGGACGGGTAAGCACAGATTTCTTCCTGAAAGTATTTATATTAAACTATTTTCCTTGTCACAGTGTCTCAGTGGTTAGCACAGCAGCTTCACTGTGCCAGACACGTCGGTTTAATTTCATCCTCAGGCGACCACGCGAAGTTAGTACATTCTCCCTGTGTCTGCATGGATTTCCTGCATGAGCTCCGATTTCCTCCCACAGTGCAAGGATGTGCACAGAACGTGGGTTACACTTGGTAAATAGCCCATAATATCCAGGGATGTGCAGTGTCGATGTATCAGCTGTGTGAAATCCATGTTACAGGCTTTGGGTAGCTAGGTTGGATATTCTTAGAAGGATTGGTGTGGATTCCGTGGACCGAATGGCCTGCTTCCACACGAAAGGTATTTGATCATTTTTTTTCTGATCGCCAGGCTCACAAGTAAAATGTCGAAAGAATTGATGATTCCCCGCTCCCTGACACTTGACCAGAAGCCATTTCTAAACACAAATACTCAAGGAAAATCACATTTCGTTAACCCTTTGAAGATACAACCAATATTCCATAAGTTGATCATTTTTCCCTGAGAGCATCCTTTGCTATTCGATAATTTCATAACTCACACACGTTTATCCTCGTCTCGAACTTCTTGAATATTTCTGAATATCTCTGCTTTTCTTTCACTTCATTGGTTATCAAGAAACTAGCTCTGCCGTCATGATTTCTTCTCATAAAAAAGAATCATTTATTATTTGATGCCCAGAATTCTGAAGACTCACAACCGCCACCGAGAGAAGAAGAACTAGCAAATTTTTGAAAGAAGTATGTCCCTTTTGTTAAACTAGGACTGAATGCTAGAAATTAATAAAGCAAACACGTTGCTGATACAATATAATCTAAAGTGATAGTTTAACAAGATCCTCTGAACTGATCCATTCAAGTGGGCCCTGGAATGCTATTGAAATACATCCTCACTAACATGGCTGTGAATCTCATCATTGAATTTCGTTGCACATACATGACCAAAAACATGACATCAGCTGCAATGATACTGTTTTCAAAAACATGTTATAACTGCTCAAGAAGTAAAAACACAAATTGATGACAAAACTTCCCGAGCAAAGCACGCATAGCGGAGTTCGTTAAGGAGTGATCCCTCAACAATGATGGGCAGCTTCATGGTACCAACTTATCTCAATGACGTTTCTGATGAAGAGTCACTGAACTCGATACGTTGCCTCTGCTTTTTCTCCACAGATGGTGCCAGAATTGCTGAGTTTCTCATACAGATTTTGTTTATTTTTTTTACATTTTACAGACAGTACACATCTTTTGTACTTCTTTTAAAAATGTTACTGTTGTAGTTGCCAAAAGTAGAGAAGTCACTCACAGAGTGAGACCGATTCCATTGTCTTCCTGAATTTTCTCATTCTGATTTTCAATCTTTCCTCTGATGAATATTTGATTAAGTTGAAACTTCAGAATCTAGTCCAGTGATAGGTGAAGGAAGTATAACGAACTGGACAAGCTCCGTTCAAAATTTATCAAGAAGATACCCTAGACCTTGACCTGTATTGATTTAAAGGCATGCAAAACGTGTAGTGTTCCAGATGTGTACGATTTCTTCAAGCTACTTGGCTTTAAACAAAATACACATTATTCTTTTTTAAAAAAAGTTAACATACAACAAAGAATGTAAAATTGGCATCACCTCCAATCCATTAAAAGGATGACCAAACATAGTCAGCTATGGAGTTAGCAAGGGGGCATAGCTTTAAATTAATGGGAGGTAGGTATAGGACAGATGTTAGGGGTAGGGTCTTTACTCAGCGAGTAGTGAGTTCATGGAATGCCCTGCCAGTAGCAGTGGTGGACTCTCCCTCATTATGGGCATTTAAGCGGGCATTGGATAGGCATATGGAGGATAGTGGGCTAGTGTAGGTTAGGTGGGCTTGGATCGGCGCAACATCGAAGGCCGAAGGGCCTGTACTGCGCTGTATTCTTCTATGTTCTATGTTTTATATATTTTGTTCAACTACAAATCCCCAACTGTTAAAATGCAGCAGCAGTACCAAAAACCATGAGTTCTGATGAAGTGTAACTGAACACGCAACTTTAACTCTGGTTACTCTCCAGAGATGCTACCAATCCTGCTGTGTTTTCCAGCATTTGTTGTTTTTTTTTTCCCATAAGCACAGATTCTTCGTTTTAACCGGTTATCTTCAGTCATGGAGAAAGAAAAAATGCAAAAGAAAAACTCTACAACAGTAGAGAGAGTATGCCGTTTTTTTTCACCAAAACGGACAGATCTGTGTCTATCTGCTTCAATCTTTCACCAATACCTCCCCCCCCCCCCCCCAACTTAAACTGCCTATCTGCTTCAATTCTCCACCAATCCCTCCCCCCCCCCCCAACTTAAACTGCTGGGACAACTAAAAACCTGTGTCCCCGTGAGCCTGCGTCCATCCACATGTGCAGCTTTTGTTTAATTCAACAAAACACAACAATCCAACGATCTCAATGCTGTTTCGCCACTGTTTCTGAAGCAGACATTGCAACAGCATTCTGGCAAAATAATTTTCGCAAGAGAACCTGTACAGTTATTAGATTAGATTCCCGACAGCATGCAAACAGGACTTTCGGTCCAACAAGTCCACACCGACCGTCCAAAGTGTAACCCACCCAGACCCATTCCTCTTCCATATAATTACGCCTAACTAACGCACCTAACACGGTGATCAATTTAGCAAGGCCAACTCAGCTGACCACCACATCTTTGGACTGTCGGAGGAACTGAAATATTCAGGGAAACCCCAGCAGACACGGAGAGAATGTGCATTCTCCACAAAGACAGTCGCCCGAGGATGGAATCCAACTATCAGCAAAGCATAATCAACAAAACTTACTAGTTGGAATCTTCCTCAATAATGCCCAAGAAGTCTGATGGCATCCCAGGCAAAGTAGCTGTCGTCTTTGGCAACACTTAAAATTCCTCTTTCTCGAACGCCAGCGCATATGTCGCAGCCGTACATAGGTTAGAGAATAATCAATACTGTTTAGGCAGCGCCTTCCAAACTCATACTCTCTATTGTCTACAAGAGCAAGGACAGTTGATATTTGAGAACATTATCATCAGGATCCGCACTAAGCCTTACATCAATCACATTTGCCGAAGCAAATCTGTTCCATAACCATCACTGAATGGGGCGATGCTATGGCTTTGACAGTTGCACTTTGTGCTGTCTTTTTTCTGAAAGAAATGGAAGTTGAGACATAATTGGCGAGATCACTACCAGAAACCTACAAAATCAAAACGTTTATGAAGCCTTGTATTTATTTTGATGCAAAAGAAGAAGCCAGATTTGTGACGTATCCCACAAAATCACAGTTTTAGTTTCAGCTTTCTGTAGCTGTTGTGGTTGTGCAAGCGACAAATCTCTCTCTCCATCTCTCTTTCTCTCTCTCTCTCTCTCTCTGTCTGTCTCTCCCCCCACCCATATCTCTCTCTGTCTTACTGTTTGTTCCACTTAAAAGTTGAGTTCCTCTTCCTGCTGCGACAATTGCAAGTGAGGCAATCAATGCAACTGAGTTAGCTGTTATACACGTGTATGATTATGAGGTATTTCTATGTTTGAATAGCTAATGATAGATGTTTTGTCGGGATTAAAACAAAGTCCGCACGGTGCTTAAGCACTGCTGCCTCACATCGCCAGAGACCCGGGTTCAATTCCCACCTCAGGCGACTGTCAGTGTGGAGTTTGCACGCTCTCCCCGTGTCTGCGTGGGTTTCCTCCGGGTGCTCCGGTTTCCTCCCACAGTCCAAAGATGTGCAGGGTCAGGTGAATTGGCCATACTAAATTGCCTGTAGTGTTAGGTAAGGGGTAAATGTATGGGTATGGGTGGGTTTCTCTTTGGCGGGTCGGTGTGGACTTGTTGGGCCGAAGGGCCTGTTTCCACACTGTAATGTAATGTAATGTGATGTAAAGGTCAGCCATGTGTAATTCATAGAGGATTATTTAATATGATTCATACAGTGATAATTGGCTGGCAGGTCCAATTAAAGTGTGGGAGATTCTATCCTCTCTGAGAGCTGGCTCTGACGAAGACGAACTTATGTCAAGTATTGCACACTTGTCATGAGGTTTGTCTGAGTAATAGGATGCTGGCCTCTATGGAGTAATTTCAGTGTACAGAAAAGTGAAAAAAGTGTGATTGAAACATTGGTACGCAACTGCACACCTGAGTTGGAGTAAACATTTCAGGCATCCAGCTAATATTTGGAAAACTGAACACATTAAGTCCAAAGGTTTAAAAATTGGCCAAGCATGTCTAAAAATAGGTTCTTGTTTCTGGCACAGTTTTGCTAGTTTCAAAGTCATCCTGAGTTTGGACGACGCTCTGTAATTTTAAATCTTACCTTTCCAATAGCTGCTCTCAATGACTCTCAGGGATACATTGTCAAACACTAACACATTTTAAGATGAATACAAGTTTGTCCATTCTACAAGGGAAACACAATGGCAAATTTTCCAGCAGAGTGAGGGGCTGTGGGGGTGGGGGAGATCTGAACGCATTTGATGTGACCGTTGTCAATGTAAATTCACGCAGTAACATCTCCCATGAAAATTTCGCCTTGTCCTCTAGATCTCATTGCTGATTAGAAACTTAATTCACTTGCTGAATAAACTTTTGCAAACAGACGATTTTGCACATGGATAGGGGTCATAGAAACATCTGTTAGGAATTCTGTTCGACACTTTGCTCAATTTTCTGTTCCTCATACGAATGACTTAACGCTGAGTGAGCGGTTTCTTCCAGCAGTGCCTTACTAGGCTATTCATGGTGAGTGATGTCGCATTGCTCATGCCCACAGGTGGACCCAAACCACCGCAGCTAACGCCAGCTGCACTGCTCCAGCAAACTGGCTCACTCAGAAACAGACTTGCAAGCAACGATTCTCGTCGTTTCAGCTCCAGCTAGAATTAGACCAAAGGTAATGGCCTCGATTTCTCCAGATCGTCGGACAGACTCTTACTAAACAGCAGTGAACTGCTAAACTCACATTATAAATAGGCATTGTTAATCACAGTCCTCATTAAACCAGAGGATTATAAATTGGAACTCTTCAGAGCTGCTTACAGCGTTTTATAACGCGAAATATCCAGTTTCCTATGAAATCCTGTCTTTTTGCTTTCCCGCGGCCAATTCTTACCAGGTTTGCTCACACGATGCACACTGCCATTCTGGATAAACAGTCATTGTATATGCCTGGTTGAATAACCAACACACCGCCCCACGACCCCAATGATCTCAGACCTTGCCCAGTTGTCATTCGTCCAGTGTGGATTCATTCCTTCACTTCGTCCACTCCACTTCTTCTCCCTCTGGCGCCATCTCTTTGGCCATATCTTTGCCGATATACCTTTCTGTTTCTACACTAATGGGCAGGTGGCACTGCACATCATCCTAAGATCACCCCATTTGAGATCACAATGTTGAGCTTGCTTCCCAACACGCTGCTGTCTGCCCCTATGTTCTCACCCCTATTTTGCACGCATAGTGTTGGTGCCAATGTGCCCGACGACTATTGAATATTCGCCCTTCGCTCACCCCTCATTCTGTCAGAATATCATGTAACCACTCAGAGAGATCCTTTCACCAAACAACGAGAAAACCGCACATCCTTTTGCACTGTGGTAGGAGAGTTATGAAACTCCTCCTCCTCCCCTTATAATTGGTTCACAACTGTATTTCCCATACAAGTTTCCATTTCCCCGTGGAGTGGAGCCAAGAGGTGTCAAGCAAATGTCTGTTACAAATGCCTTCATCCCGAAGGCCCAATCGTCACCCATAAAAATATAAGTGGGTTCTCTGTTTCTCTGGTGAATGTCCATAGTGGGATAGTGTTCCTGCCGGGTCCCCTCACTCTGTCAAAAGGACAACTATCTCCCTTTCTACCCTTGGATTCCTATCCTTCTGTGTGTCCCCATAGCCTCATCCCCAAAACCCAAGCAGGAGCAAGCAGGAGCTGAGGAGAGTCCGAGTGATGCTTGTGAAAGAGACCACGTATACGAGTGGAATAAATTTGCAGCACATAGCTGAGGGACCTGCAGTGATGCAACCCTCATTTAATCATGACTGGAAGAAATAACAACAAACTAACACACAAAATTAAATTATTCATTATTAAAGATACGACAGTTTGGACAATGGCAAAGATCGCGAGCAGAGCTATGGATGATCATGGATTCACATCCACTGTAGCTGAAAATATAACACAGTAATGGGGTCAGAGAAACACTTCAGTTTTCTTGCCTTCCGCTTTTCTGTAAAATGAGATGATAAATAAATGTGTTGAGAGACATTCAGAAGAGACATATACACCTCTTCGTTTGAGTTCCAACCATCCAAATGTTAAAGAACTTTCCAAAATCCAGCACTGTCAGTTCAGGATGGGAATTTACCAAATGGTTTGAGGAGTCAGGTATTTTAATGAAAAGGTTATGTTGGCGAGAGGGTTTAAGAGATGTGATAGATGCATGCAATTTAAGATGTCTTTTCAAGAGCCAATTTTATTTTCCAATGATCATTTGGAAGCAGAAGCTTGAAATGCAGGAAAAAGAAAATTAGGAATGAATATAATCAACTCTCTATAACAATTAGATTCAATGGCTGGGTAAGTACCCAGCATTCCACGCCTTGAGACTTTAATCATTACAGGAGAGGGAGGGGCATTCGCATGCTGGCTTCACCTCCGTGGTCAATGGGAGAGATGCACTTTTCCAGACGTTAAGGCTGTAGAGCCTGGAGAGAGGGATTCAGG
>NC_057717.1:68980931-68988891 GCF_004010195.1 Chiloscyllium plagiosum | reverse complement strand
CCTCGGATGCTGCCTGACATCTCACGCTTTTCCAGGAACAACCTCTCTACTCTGATTTCCAACATACACAGTCCACACTTGCCCTTTGGCGTTCCTTTGGTCGGGGTCTTGGCCCAACCATCTTCACCTGCTTTGTCAATGACTTTCCCTTCACCGTGGGCGGCACGGTGGCAAAGTGGGCGGCACAGTGGCACAGTGGTTAGCACTGCTGCCTCACAGCGTCAGAGACCCGGGTGAATTCGCGCCTCAGGCAACTGACTGTGTGGCGTTTGCACATTCTGCCAGTGTCTGCGTGGGTTTCCTCCAGGTGCTCTGGTTTCCTCCCACAGTCCAAAAATGTGCAGGTTAGGTGAATTGCCAGTAGTGTTAGTTTAAGGGGTAAAATGTAGGGGAATGGGTCTGGGTGGGTTGCACTTCGGTATGTCGGTGTGGACTTTTTGGGCCAAAAGGCCTGTTTCCACACTGTAAGTAATGTAATGTAAATAAGGTGGGAACGTTGGTTGACGGTTTGACAACATTCAACATCATTTTCAACTGCTCAGATACTGAAGTCGCGCGTATGCGTATGTTCAGGTTGTATGTTTGCTTGCTGAGCTAGTGGATGTGTTCTAATTGAGAACAACGTTTCAGCCAGAATCTCAACATGCGGTAAAAAATACTTCCCAAAAATCGTATATCAATTTGTAACAACACCTAGATATCATACAAAATCTGCACAAGTGGCAAATAATAGTCATATCACATATATGCCTTGCAATGACCATCTTCATCAAGATACAATTTGAGTTTCCCGTTTTCACATTCAACACCAAATGTATTCTTGAATCCTCCATGAACAACATTCTGAGGTGTACTATTGAATAGAAACCTTCCAGATAGATTCAATATATCCTGCCACTGTCCTGTCTGCCGCTGACCCCCTCTCAGACATGTGGCTCCGATTCCCAACCCCCTGCAAAACTCGTTTAAAACCATTCGAAGCGCACGAGCAAATCTCCCACCCATGACATTTGTACCCCTACAGTTCAGGTGCAACCCGTCCTTCATGTACAGGTCCCACCTTCCCCAGAAGGCATCCCAATGGTCGAGGTATTTGAAGCCGTCCATCCTGCACCAGCCTCGCAGTCACGTGTTAAGTTCCATTCGCTGACTGTTCCTCATCTCACTGTCACGTGGCAGGGGTAGCAAACCTGAGAACACCACTCTCCTCCTCCTGCTCTTCAGCTTCCAACCTAACTCTCTGTAGTCACTTTTGAGATACTTAATCACTTTCCTGTCTATAATTGGTGCCAATATGTTCTATGATTTCTGGATGCTCACTCTCCAACTTCAGAATCTTGCAAATTCGATGGGCGATATCACGGACCGTGGCACCAGCGATGCAACATACCTTCCAGGAGTCCCTTTCCTGACCACAATATCCCCTGTCAAACCACCAAAATATTGAATCCAATACCACCAACGCTGTTCTATTCCCCCGCTTCCCTTCTGAGCCACGGTGCTAGAGACCTGACAACTATGGCTTTCCCCTGGTAGGCTGTACCCACCAGCAGTATCCAAATCGATATACTTATTGCTGAGGGGATTGACCACAGGGAATCCCTGCTGTGACCGTCGGTTCCATTTACTTCCCCGGACAGTAACCCAGCTGTCCTTATACTGTGTCTGGGGAGTGACCACCTCCTTGTACATCTTCTCAATTTCCCCTCAGCATCCCGGATGTTTCGTAGTTCAAACAGCTCCAGCTCCCGTTCCCTAATTTGATTTTCAAGGAGCTAAAGTTGGCTGCACTTCCCGCAGATGTAGTCGACAGGAACATGTGAAGTGTCTCTCACCTGCCACATTCTGCAGGAGAAACATGCAACTGCCCTGACATCCATATCCCACTAGTCTGAAAATCCGCACAGATCTAAACAAAGGAAGAGAAGAGGGAAAAAATCAGAAACCTGAAATCTTACCACGTTTACAGAATCTTAGGAAGGTTAGAAGAATTAGGTAGGAGGGCGGCTTGATGGTGAATGACCTCGGGTTTAGATGTCACACACTTAAAAACTCCCCAGAAGTCCTTCACTCTTCCCTCACACCACTCGGCAAATGGAGGCCCCGATGCCTGAACACAGGTTGTTAAAATATTAGACTCACCTTCCCAAACGTCCTTCGCTTCTCCCTCACACCTCTCAGCAAATGGAGGCCGTGGCGCCTGATCTAAGGTTTTTTTAAACGTTAGATTCACCTTCCCAGAAGTCCTTTGCTCCTCCCTTGCAACTCTCGGCAAATGTAGGCCCCGACGTCTGAACTAAGGTTTTTAAAAGTTCAGACTCACCGTCCCAGCAGTCCTTCGCTCCTGCCTCACACCTCTGGTCAAATGGAGGCCCCGACGCCTGATCTAAGGATTTTTAACTGTTAAATCCACCTTCCCAGGAGTCCTTCGCTCCTACCTCGCACCTCTCGGCAAATACCGGGATTGAAAGAATTGAAGTTGAGTGAGTCAAATCAAGCATGAATATACTGATCCAAGATCCAACGGAGTCACTAAATTCAGCAGGCCATGAAGGCTTATATTTATCT
The DNA here is from genome assembly GCF_004010195.1 of Chiloscyllium plagiosum. NCBI lineage: Eukaryota > Metazoa > Chordata > Chondrichthyes > Orectolobiformes > Hemiscylliidae > Chiloscyllium > Chiloscyllium plagiosum. The sequence goes on along the minus strand of NC_057717.1, from coordinate 68,986,323 downwards.
GGTATGTCTGTGGGAAAAAGATTTGAAATGGCAGTGTGATTGTAAAACGTCAATACACACACACACACACATATGCAAACACAGACACACACGTGCAAGCACACACACACACTCACACACAGACACTCTACATTGTGAGTGTTCCAGTGCAACGACTGCAGTAAGTATATCACAAAATCCAATTAACATTCTTTAAAAGGTCTGAAGAGAAGCCATACCTTTGTTGTGTTTGAAGGCAAGGATTCAACAGATCATTGGATTTGGAGATATAAAAGGAGATCAGCAACATGGAGATTTCTGGATTGTGGGAAGGATTACAGCTGCTCAGAGCAGCTGGAAGCTCAGCGACACAGACATTCTAAAGATAGACTGTTGACGTGCTCCATGTGTGGAAAGGGATTTACTCTGTCATTCAGCCACGTGTGACAGCTGTGGGTTTAAACTGACAAGAGACTTTTCCTCCGGTTGTGGGGAAAACTCTTTCAGATTTTCTCAGATTTGAAATTCAGTGGTCTGAATTCAAGATCAAGTTATTCCCATGGGCGAGAATTCGTTCAGTGTTCCATGAGTGGGCAAGTTTTCACTAGGGGATCCAGCCTAATGTCGCACATATGTCTTCGCCACTGGGAGAGAAGCTTTTCCGCTCCGTTTGGGCAGAGATAACCTCCACAATCCATTCTAATGTCAACCAGTCGAATTGAAACTAGAGCGTGTACATCCTTCTGCTCTGTGCTTGAGAAGAGGTGTATTAAATCAGTTAAGTTTCAGATGCACAAACTTGATAAAAACTGGATGGAGACCATACATCTCAACTGAGTGTTGGAAGCGATTCACGTGGTCATCTGTACTCAGTGAGCATAGATTATTCACATTAGTGACAAACACTTGCCCCTTGTGTGGTAAGGGATTCACTTGGTTCTCCAATATCAGCAGATATGGGCTTGTTCATACCATTGCGTGAAAAAGTAAATGCTATGACTGTGAGAAGAGCTTCAGGCGTAACAATGCTTTGATGAAACGACAGTAAACGCTTTGTGGGTCGAGGCCGTTCATCTACACTATGTGTAGCAATGAATTCAATGATTCATCCGCACATGTGATGCACCAGATTGGTTTAGCTCAATTGGCTGGGTTGCTTGTTTGTAAAGTAGTGTGATGCTGACAACATGGGTTCCGTTCCCATCAACGGGTTGAGAATACCATAAGGAACTGTCCTTCTCGACCTCTTCCGTTGTCTGAGGTCTAGGAGCCCACTGGTTAAATCACCACCAGTGATCCATGATGAAGGGCTTATGCCCGAAACGTCGAATCTCCTGTTCTTTGGATGCTGCCTGACCTGCTCTGCTTTACCAGCAACACATTTTCAAATCACCACCAGTCACTTGTCTGTCTAATGAAGAGAATAGTTCCTATAGTCTGCATATCGACGGTGGCACCCACATTCCAGTGAGGTCAAATGTGATTGTATCCTGCTGTTTTTGCATCCAGAAATGAACTGTGTTCATTCTATCAGTAGACGTTTACTTCATTGGATGTGAATAGCTTCTTTAATTGAACTGGGTTTTATTTGCTCAAGTATCAATCACATCAAATATACTGTTTTCCCCAATTTCACCCAAAGTGGGGAGACTAGTGGATATGCATTTGCACTCTGTTCTTGGGCATTTTCTTCGTTATTCAAGCTTGATGTGTATAAAAAAAAGTATTTGATGCATTCAGAATTACGGACTGTGTTTCACTGCAATGGAAGTCCTTGAGAAGTGTGATCACTGCTTGAGGAGATGCAGCAGTTAAATTGTGTCGATACACAGTGGGAAGTCAGTCCCACAGTGAGAGCACGTGAATGGTTTCTCATCAATGTGAACACGTTGATAGGAGTTCAGTTCCTGGGAACAAATAAAGCACTTCCCATATTCTGGACATTTAAACGGTTTTTTTTTCACTTGTATCCCATTGGTGTATTAGCGTAATGGAAGATTTAAGTGCATTCTTTCCCAAAAATTGAACATATAAATGTCCCCTTGCAAATGTTAATTCGCTGATATCTCAGCAAGTGTGTTAATGGAGTGAATCCTTCCCCGCATTTAGAGCAGGTGAATGGCCTTTCACCGGTGTGAACTCGCTTGTATTTCAGCAGGTTGCAGAAATCAAGTACTTTCTTCCCGCGTATAACAGACAAATGGTCTCTTTTCTCTGTGAAACTGCTGGTGTCTCAGCTGACCAAATACTCGAGTGGATCCTTTCCCACACTTAGAGCAGGTGTACGGTCTCTCTTCAGTGCGTTCCCAGATGAAAAGTGAGATCCGATGACGTGCTGACCCCATTTCCACTATGAGAATACTTGATTTATTTCTCATCAGTATGAACACATCTGTGATACCAGTTTTGGAGAACTTTTTTTGAAAGCATTTCCCACAATCTGAACAAGTAAAAAATCTCTCCTCAGTGTGAATGCATTAGTGCAAAGCAGGTTAGATGACTGCACAAATTGCTTCTCATACTCAGAACAGGTGAAATGCTTTTCCCCAGTGTGGCCGGGTGAATTGTCATGGTAGGCGAATAATTGAATACTTTCCACAGTGAGAACATGTCCAAAGGTTCTCTCCAGCGTCCCTCCAGTTCTATCTTGGCAGTCCAGATGATTGGCTGACGCCCAGCCCATAGACAGCACACGTGAATGGTTTCACTCGACTCGCAATGTTGTTTTCTCCATCATTTTCAAAGGCCGACGTATTCAGGCTCCTTTAAACTGAACAACTCCATCAAATACCGATGTGATGTGTCGTGTCAGTTTCCAATGAAAATCCTCATCTTTAATAATTCTGAAATGAAAACAGAAATAGCTTAGTAAGAGCTAGCTTTTTTTAAAAAAACACCAAATAATTTAATTATCATTCTTCTTTCGTATGGGTATATTCAAGACAGGGTCAGGATGTATTGCTTATTCCTAATTTGACTGTACAAGGTGATGATGAGCAGCCTTCTGGAACCCTTGCTGTCCATGGGCTATCAGTACATCCACATTGTAAGGGAAGGAAATTCAGAATGTTGACGAAGTGCCGGGGAGGAATGGCAAAATATTTCCAGGTCAGTATGGCAACTGGTTTTTCGGGTTGTCCTACCCACCTGTCGTCTTTTACCTTTGAGATGGACGTGATTGTGAACGTGTAAGGTACTGTTTAAGGAGGCGTGGTGAATTTCTGCACTTAATCTTGTGGATGGTACAACCTGCATGCCTGAGTGTTTGGTGGTGGAGGAAGTGGATCTGTGTCAATGTTGTGCCATTCATGCAGTGCTGATCAATTTGGCTGTTCTGTTCAGGGTGGTGTTGGGCTATGCATTATTGTTGGAACAGCACTGAGGAGTCCTCAAGGATGTTCTGACTGAAATTCTATCTTCCGACTTGGATGCTGCCTTATCTGTTGTGCTTCTCCTGCAACATGCTTTTCAATACTGCACTTATTCAGGGAAATAGGAAGTATTTAGTTATGTTTCTTATTTCTGGCTTGTAAAGGAATAAACGACAGGTAGGGAAAGAACCCAAAGAAGGAGAAGAACAGTTGGACAATGGAGTGGATAACGATCTGGCTAGGAGTGAGAAAATCGGTTAATGGAGATATTTAGTTGCTATTCGTAGGTGGTGTGTAATGGCAGGCAATCTGATAGATAGGCTTCAAGGAACAAAGAATTGTATTACTTGCTGAAGAAATCCCCGATTCTGACTGATCTTGTCGCCACAAAAGGCTGGTTAAATTAATTTCTCAAAGAGACTGGGACTTTCACAGCAAATAGAGAGGCCTTTTGGCCCTTCTTGCCAATGTCAGGCATCAAGCGCCTATCCACTGTCATCCTATTTTCCAGAACTTGTTCTGTAGCTTTATGCGCTGTGGTGCTTCAAGTGATCATCGATTGCTTTTTGCAATTCCACTAGCTCCAGCAAAATGCCATCACCACACACATATTCCTCTCACCTCCCTTCTCTGCCTTCCGCATGTAACCTTCCGTCTGGGACACACTGATGCATTCTGCCTTCACTCCCAACACCTCCCCACACGGCACTGTGGAATCTTCCCCTCCAATTGCTGAAGATGTGAAACATGCAGTCCTGAAATCTCAGAAATAGGAGCAGCTGTAAGCCCTCCAGCCCTTCGAGTCCGCTCCGCCATTCAATACGTTCATGGCTGATCATTTCGTGCGCTCAGATCCATTTACCCGTCCTCTCACTGTATCCCTTACTTCCTTTATTGTTCAAAAATAAGGTCATGGCCTTAAAAACGTTTACTGAAGTGGTGTCAACTACTTCACTGGGCAAAGAATTCTAATTATGAAAGTGAGGACTACACATGTTGGAGATTAGATGTAAGAGTGTAGTGCTGCAAATCGCATAGCAGGTGAGACAGCATCTGATGAGCAGGAAAATTGACCTTACATGCAAAATTCCTTCATCAGGAATCGAGGATTCCAAAGAGTATCAACCATTTGTTTAAATTATCAATTCTGTGCTGAATCTGCTCCGTCTAATCTTGAGGCTGTGCCCGCTTTGAGATGGACGTGATTGTGAATGTGAAAGGTACTGTTTAAGGAGGCGTGGTGAATTTCTGCTCTTAATCTTGTGGATGGTACAACCTGCCTGTCTGAGTATTTGGTGGAGGAGGAAGTGGATCTGTGTCGATATTGTGTCATTCATGCGGTGCTGATCAATTTGGCTGTTCTGTTCTGGGTGGTGTTTGGTAATGCATTATTGTTGGAAAAGCACTGAGGAGTCCTCAAGGAGGTTCTGACTGAAATGTATCTTCCGACTTGGATGCTGCCTTATCTGCTGTGCTTCTCAACCCAATTCGCACAACCCAATTCCTGAAAAAGGGGTCATGCCCGAAACGTCGATTCTCCTGCTCCTTGGATGCTGCCTGACCTGCTGCGCTTTTCCAGCAACACATTTTAAGCTGTGCCCTCTTTTCCAAATTTCACCCGCCAGTGGAAACATCCTTTCTACTTCTATTTTACATATTCCCTCAATATCGTACATATTTCTATAAGGTCTCTCTTAATTCTTCTGAATTCCAATGAATATAATCACAATCTACTCAGTCTCTCCTCATAACCATATCCCCTCAACTCCGGCATTATCCCAGTGTACCCCATCTGCACCCCTTCCAGTGCCAGTCCATCCTTTCTCAAGTAATGAGACCTAACCTGCTCACAGTACTCAAAGAATGTCGTCATCAGCACCCTGTACAGCTGCAACATAACCTCTCCCTTTCGTAATGAAAGACAACATCCATTTGCATACCTAATTCCTTGTTGTACCTGCAGACCCGACCTTTGTGATTCATGCACAAGGGCTCCTCCGTCCCCCTGTGCAGCAGCATGCTTCAACATTTTAGTCGACAAG
>NC_057717.1:68968460-68980431 GCF_004010195.1 Chiloscyllium plagiosum | reverse complement strand
GTCGGAGCAGATTCAGCACAGAATTGAAAGGGAACTTTTTAACCAACGGTTGTTACTCTTTGGAATCCTCGATTCCTGATGAAGGATTTTTGCATGCAAGGTCAATTTTCCTGCTCATCAGATGCTGTCTCACCTGCTATGCGATTTGCAGCACCGCACTCTTACATCTAATCTCCAACATGTGTAGTCCTCACTTTCAAAATCAGAATTCATTGTCCAGTGAAGTACTTGACACCACTTCAGTAAACGTTTTTAAGGCCATGATCGTATTTTTGAACAATAAAGGAAGTAAGGGATACAGTGAGAGGACGGGTAAATGGATCTGAGCGCACGAAATGATCAGCCATGAACGTATTGAATGGCGGAGCAGGCTCGAAGGGCTGGAGGGCTTACACCTGCTCCTATTTCTGATATTTCATGACTGCATGTTTCACATCTTCAGCAATTGCAGGGGAAGATTCCACAGTGCCGTGTGGGGAGGTGTTGTGAGTGAAGACAGAATGCATCAGTGTGTCTCAGATGGAAGGTTACATACGGAAGGCAGAGAAGGGAGGTGAGAGGAATGTGTGTGTGGTGATGGCATTTTGCTGGAGCTGGTGGAATTGCAAAAAGCAATCGATGATCACTTGAAGCATCACAGCGCATAAAGCTACAGAACAAGATCTGGAAAATGGGCTGAGAGTGGATAGGCGCTTGAGGGCTGACATTGGCAAGAAGGGCCAAAAGGCCTCTCTACTTGCTGTGAAAGTCCCAGTCACTATGAGAAATTAATTGAACCAGCCTTTTGTGGCGAGAAGATCAGTCAGAATCCGGGATTTCTTCAGCAAGTAATACAATTCTTTATTCCTTGAAGCCTATCTATCAGATTGCCTGCCATTACACACCACCTACGAATAGCAACTAAAAATCTCCATTAACCGATTTTCACTCTCCAAGCCAGATCGTTATTCACTCCATTGTCCAACTGTTCTTCTCCTTCTTTGGGTTCTTTCCCCACCTGTCGTTTCTTCCTTTACAAGCCAGAAATAAGAAACATAACTGAATACTTTCTGCTTGCCTGAATAAGTGCAGTATTGAAAACCATGTTGCAGGAGAAACACAGCAGATAAGGCAGCATCCAAGTCGGAAGATAAAATTTCAGTCAGAACCTCCTTAAGGACTCCTCAGTGCTGTTCTAACAATAATGCATCGCCCAAAACCACCCAGAACAGAACAGCCAAATTGATCAGCACTGCATGAAAGAAACAACATCGACACAGATCCACTTCCTCCATCGCCAAACACTCAGACATGCAGGTTATACCATCCACAAGATTAAGTGCAGAAATTCACCACGCCTCATTAAACAGTACCTTTCACGTTCACAATCACGTCCATCTCAAAGGTAAAGGACGACAGGTGGGTAGGACAACCCGAAAAACCAGTTACCATACTGACCTGGAAATATCTTGCCATTCCTCCCCTATCACTTCGTCAACATTCTGGATTTCCTTTCCTTACAATGTGGATGTACTGATAGCCCATGGACAACAAGGGTTCCAGAAGGCTGCTCATCATCACCTTGTCCAGTCAAATGAGCAATGCATGCTGACCCGGTCTTGAATATACACATCCGAAAGAAGAATGATAATTAAATGATTTGGTGTTTTGTTTTTAAAATGCTAGCTCTTACTAAGCTATTTCTGTTTTCATTTAAGAATTATTAAAGCTGAGGATTTTCATTGGAAACTGACACGGTATCTGATGGAGTCTTTGGAAACTGAAACGACACATCACATCGGTGTCTGATGGAGTTGTTCAGTTTAAATTAGCCTGAACACGTCGGCTTTTGAAAATGAAGGAGAAAACAACATTGCGAGTCGAGTGAAACCATTCACGTGTGCTGTCTATAGGCTGGGCGTCAGCCAATCATTTGGACTGCCAAGATATAACTGGAGGGACACTGGAGAGAACCTTTGGACATGTTCTTACTGTGGAAAATATTCAATTATTCACCTACCATGACAATTCACCCGGCCACACTGGGGAAAGGCATTTCACCTGTTCTGAGTGTGGGAAGCGATTTGTGCAGTCATCTAACCTGCTTTGCACTAATGCATTCACACTGAGGAGAGATTGTTTACTTGTTCAGATTGTGGGAAATGCTTTCAAAAAAAATTCTCCAAAACTGGTATCACAAATGTGTTCATACTGATGAGAAATAAATCAAGTATTCTCATAGTGGAAATGGGGTCAGCCCGTCATCTGATCTCACTTTTCATCTGGGAACTCACTGAAGAGAGACCGTGCACCTGCTCTAAGTGTGGGAAAGGATTCACTCGAGCATTTGGTCAACTGAGACACCAGCAGTTTAACAGAGAAAAGAGACCATTTGTCTGTTATACGCGGGAAGAAAGTACTTGATTTCTGCAACCCGCTGAAATACAAGCGAGTTCACACTGGTGAAAGGCCATTCACCTGCTCTGAATGCGGGGAAGGATTCACTCCATTAACACACTTGCTGAGACATCAGCGAATTAACATTTGCAAGGGGGCATTTATATGTTCCATTTTTGGGAAAGGTTGCACTTAAATCTTCCACTCGTCGAGTGAAACCATTTACGTGTGCTGTCTATGAGCGGGGCTTCATCCAATCATCGGGACTGCCAAGATATAAATGGAGGGACGCTGGAGAGAACCTTTGGAAATGTGCTGACTGTGGAAAGTATTCAATTATTCACCTACCATGACAATTCATCCGGCCTCACTGGGGAAACGCATTTCACCTGTTCTGAGTGTGGGAAGCGATTTGTGCAGTTATCTAACCTGCTGCTGCACTAATGCATTCACACTGAGGAGAGACTGTTTAATTGTTCAGACTGTGGGAAATGCTTTCAAAAAACGTTCTCCAAAACTGAGGTATCACCAATGTGTTCATGCTGATGAGAAATAAATCAAGTATTCTCACAGTGGAAATGGGGTCAGCCCGTCATCTGATCTCACTTTTCATCTGGGAACTCACTGAAGAGAGACCGTATCCCTGCTCGAAGTGTGGGAAAGTATTCAATCGAGCATTTGGTCAGCTGAGACACTAGCAGTTTCACACAGAGAAGTGACCATTTGTCTGTTATACGCGGGAAGAAATAATTTGATTTCAGCAACCTGCTGAAATACAAGCGAGTTCACACTGGTGAAAGGCCATTCACCTGCTCTGAATGCGGGGAAGGATACACTCCATAAACACGCTGAGACACCAGCGAATTAACATTTGCAAGGGGGCATTTATATGTTCCATATTTGGGAAAGGATGCACTTAAATCTTCCATTCTGCTAATACCCAATGAGTTACAAGTGAAAAGAAACCGTTTAAATGTCCAGAGTATGGGAAGTGCTTTATATGCTCCCAGGAACTGAACTCCTATCAACGTGTTCACATTGATGAGAAATCATTCACATGCTCTCACTGTGGGACTGACTTCCCACTGTGTATCGACACAATTTAACTGCTGCATCTCCTCAAGCAGTGATTACACTTCTCAAGCACTTCCATTGCAGTGAAACACAGTCCGTAATTCTGAATGCATCAAATAAATTTTTAATACACATCAAGCTTGAATAACGAAGAAAATGCCAAAGAACAGAGGGCAAATGCATATCCACCAGATTCCTCCCTTTGGAGAGAAATTGGGGAAAACAGTATATTTGATGTGATTGATACTTGAGCAATTAAAACCCAGTTCAATTAAAGAGGCTATTCACATCCAATGAAGTAAACGCCTGCTGGTAGAATGAACACAGTTCATTTCTGGATGCAATAACAGCAGGATACAATCATATTTGACCTCACTGGAATGCGTGTACCACTCTCGGTATGAAGACCATAGGAGCTGTTCTCTTCATTAGACAGACAAAGTGACTGGTGGTGATTTAACCAGTGGACTCCTCGACCTCAGGCAAAGGAAGGGGTTGAGAAGGACAGTTGCTTATGGTATTCTCAACCCGTTGATGGGATCGGAACCCATGTTGTCAGCATCACACTACTTTACAAACAAGCAACCCAGTGAACTGAGCTAAACCAATCTGTTGCATCGCATGTGCGGATGAATTATTGAATCCATTGCTACACATAGTGTAGGTGAACGGCCTCTACCCACAAAGCGTTTACTGTCGTTTCATCAAAGCATTGTTATGCCTGAAACTCATCTCACAGTCAGAGCATTTACTTTTTTGCGCAATGGTATGAACAAGCCCATAATCTGCTGAGATTGGAGAACCAAATGAATCCCTTTCCACACAAGGGGCAAGTGTTTGTCACTAATGTAAATAATCTGCGCTCACTGACTACAGATGACCACGTGAATCGCTTCCAACACTCGGTTGAGGCGTATGGTCTCCATCCAGTGTTTATCAAGTGTGTGCATCTGAATCTTTACTGATTTAATACACCTTTTCTCAAGCACAGAGCAGAAGGATGTACACGCTCTAGTTTCAATTCGACTAGTTGACATTAGAGTGGATTGTGGAGGTTATCTCTGCCCAAACGGAGTGGAAAAGCTTCTCTCCCAGGACGAAGACATATGTGCGATATTAGACTGGATCCCCTAGCGAAAGTTTGCCCACTCCTGGAACAGCTGAATGAGTTCTCGCCCATGGGAATAACTTAATGTTGAATTCAGACCTCTGAATTTCAGATCTGAGAAAATCTAAAAGATTCAAAGTTTGTGCGAAGATTTGTAGCTCGGGTGCTCGTTGTTGTGGTTCTGTTCGCTGAGCTGGAAGTTTTTGTTGCAAACGTTTCGTCCCCTGGCTAGGCGACATCATCAGTGCTTGGGAGCCTCCTGCGAAGCGCTTCTTTGATGTTTCCTCCGGTGTTTATAGTGGTCTGTCCCTGCCGCTTCCGATTGTCAGTTTCAGCTGTCCGCTGTAGTGGTTGGTATATTGGGTCCAGGTCGATGTGTTTGTTGATGGAGTTTGTGGATGAATGCCATGCCTCTAGGAATTCCCTGGCTGTTCACTGTCTGGCTTGCCCTATCATAGTAGTGTTGTCCCAGTCGAATTCATGTTGCTTGTTGTCTGCGTGTGTGGCTACTTAGGACAGCTGGTCGTGTCGTTTCATGGCTAGTTGATGTTCATGTATGCGGATTGTTAGCTGTCTTCCTGTTTGTCATTTATAGTGTTTTGCGCAGTCATTGCATGGTATTTTGTACACTACATTAGTTTTGCTCATGTTGGGTATCGGGTCCTTCGTTCAGGTGAGTTTTGTCTGAGCGTGGCTGTTGGTTTGTGTGCCGTTATGAGTCCTAGGGGTCGCAGTATCTGGCTGTCAGTTCTGAGATGCTCCTGATGTATGGTAGTGTGGCTAGTCCTTTTGGTTGTGGTATGTCCTCGTTCCGTGGTCTTTCTCTTAGGCATCTGTTGATGAAGTTGCGCGGGTATCCGATTTTGGCGAATACCTTGTATAGGTGTTCCTCTTCTTCTTTTTGCAGTTCTGGTGTACTGCATTGTGTTGTGGCCCTTTTGAATAGTGTCCTGATGCAGCTTCGTTTATGTGTGTTGGGGTGTTTACTTGCATAGTTTAGGACTTGGTCTGTGTGTGTGGCTTTCCTGTATACCCTTGTAGTGAATTCTCCGTTCGGTGGTCTCTGTAGCATCACGTCTAGGAATGGGAGTTGGCTATCCTCTTCTTCTTCTCTCTTGAATCGGATTCCTGTGAGTGTGGCGTTGATGATCCGGTGTGTTTTTTCTATTTCCGTGTTTTTAATGATTACAAACGTGTCATCGAAATATCTGACCCAGAGTTTGGGTTGAATTTGTGGGAGGACTTTTTGTTCTAACCTTTGCAGAACTGACTCTGCTATGAGTCCCGAGATTGGTGATCCCATGGGTGTTCCGTTGATTTGTTCGTATATCTGGTTGTTGAATGTGAAGTGTGTTGTGAGGCATAAGTCCAGTAGTTTAAGTATGCCGACTTTGTTGATAGGTTCAGCGTCCTGTTTTCTGTTCTGTATGTCCAGTCGGTTGGCTATTGTTTCTCTGGCTAGGGTTTTGTCAATCGAAGTGAACAGTGCCGTCACGTCGAATGATATCATGGTTTCTTCTTTGTCTATCTGTATATTTCTGAAGTCCAATAATTCCTGTGTTGATTGTATAGGGTGTTTGGATCCGCTGACCAGGTGTTTCAGTTTCTGTTGTAGTTCTTTGGACAGTTTGTTTGATGGTGTCCCTGGTCGTGATACTATGGGTCTGCGTGGGATGTCTGGTTTGTGTAAATCCATAGAATCTGGGGGTGTTGTTGCTTTCCGGTTTCATTCTTTGTAGGTCAGCTCTGGTTCTCTGTCCGTTTTTTTTTTGTAGATTCCTTAGTGTGTTATTTATCCTATTGGTGAGTTGTGGTGTGGGGTCAAATTCCTTCATTTGGTAGATGTTGATATCTGCAAGTCGTTGTTGTGCTTTTTGGATGTAATCAAATTTATCTAGGATGACCGTCATTCTGCCTTTATCTGCTGGTAGTATGATTATGTTCTTATCGTTTCTTAGAAAGGACTAGCCACACTACTATACATCAGGAGCATCTCGGAACTGACAGCCAGACTACTGCGACCCCTAGGACTCATAACGGCACACAAACCAACAGCCACGCTCAGACAACAACTCACCTGAACTAAGGACCCGATACCCAACATGAGCAAAACTAATGTAGTGTACAAAATACCATGCAAGGACTGCACAAAACACTATATAGGACAAACAGGAAGACAGCTAACAATCCGCATACATGAACATCAACTCGTCACGAAACGACACGACCAGCTATCCTTAGTAGCCACACACGCAGACAACAAGCAACATGAATTCGACTGGGACAACACTACTATGATAGGGCAAGCCAGACAGAGAACAGCCAGGGAATTCCTAGAGGCATGGCATTCATCCACAAACTCCATCAACAAACACATCGACCTGGACCCAATATACCAACCACTACAGCGGACAGCTGAAACTGACAATCGGAAGCGGCAGGGACAGACCACTATAAACATCGGAGGAAACATCAAAGATGAGCTTCGCAGGAGGCTCCCAAGCACTGATGATGTCGCCTAGCCAAGGGACGAAACGTTTGCAACAAAAACTTCCAGCTCGGCGAACAGAATCACAACAATCTAAAATATTTTTCCCCACAACCAGAGGAAAGGTCTATTGTCAGTTTAAACCCACAGATGTCACACGAGGCTGAATGACAGAGTTAATCCCTTTCCACACACGGAGCACGTCAGCAGTCTATCGTTAGAATGCCTGTGTCACTGAGCTTCCAGCTTCTCTGAGCAGCTGTGATCCTTCCCACAATCCAGAAATCTCCATTTTGCTGATTTCCTTTTATATCTCCAAGTCCAATGATCTGTTGAATCCTTGCCCTTAAACACAACAAAGGTATGGCTTCTCTTCAGAACTTTTAAAGAATGTTAATTGGATCTTGTGAAATAATTTCTGCAGTCGTTGCACTGGAACACTCACAATGTAGAGTGTCTGTTTGTGAGTGTGCGTGCGTGCTTGCATGTGTGAGTATTTGCATGTGTGTGTTTATTTGCATGTATGTGTCTGTGTTTGCATGTGTGTGTGTTGGCGTTTTACAATCACACAGCCATTTGAAATCTTTTCCCACAGACATACCAGATAAATATATAGCCTTCATGGCCTGCTGAATTTAGTGACTCCGTCGGATCTTGGATCAGTATATTCATGCTTGATTTGACTCACTCAACTTCAATTCTTTCAATCTCGGTATTTGCCGAGAGGTGCGAGGGAGGAGCGAAGAACTTCTGGGAAGGTGAATTTAACAGTTAAAAATCCTTAGATCAGGCGTCTGGGCCTCCATTTGACCAGAGGTGTGAGGCAGGAGCGAAGGACTGCTGGGACGGTGAGTCTGAACTTTTAAAAACCTTAGTTCAGGCGTCGGGGCCTCCATTTGCGGAGAGGTGCGAGGGAGGAGCTAAATACTTCTGTGAAGGTGAGTCTAAAGGTTTAAAAACCTTAGTTCAGGCGTCGGGGCCTCCATTTGCCGCGAGTTGCAAGGGAGGAGTGAAGGAATTTTGGGAAGGTGAATCTAACAGTTTAAAAACCTTAGATCAGACGTCGGGGCCTCCATTTGCCGATAGTTGCAAGGTAGGAGCAAAGGACTTCTGGGAAGGTGATTCTAACATTTTAAAAACCTTAGATCAGGCGCCAAGGCCTCCATTTGCTGAGAGGTGCGAGGGAGAAGTGAAGGACTTTTGGGAAGTTGAGTCTAATATTTTAACAAACTGTGTTCAGGCAACGGGGCTTCCATTTGCCGAGAAGTGTGAGGGAAGAGCGAAGGACTTCTGGGGAGTTTTTAAGTGTGTGACATCTAAACCCGAGGCCTTTCACCATCAACCCGCCCTCCTACCTACCTCCTCTAACCTTCCTAAGTTTCTGTAAACTAGGTAAGTTTTCAGGTTTCTGATTGTTTCCCTCTTCTCTTCCTTTGTTTAGATCTGTGCGGATTTTCAGACTAGCGGGATATGGAGGTCAGGGCAGTTGCATGTTCCTCCTGCAGAATGTGGCAGGTGAGAGACACTTTATATGTTCCTGTTGACTACATCTGCGGGAAGTGCAGCCAACCCCAGCTCCTTGAAAATCGAATTAGGGAACTGGAGCTGGAACTGGATGAACTACGAATCATCCGGGAGGCTGAGAGGAAATTGAGAAGATGTACAAGGAGGTGGTCACTCCCCAGACACAGGATAAGGACAGTTGGGTTACTGTCCGGGGGATTAAAGGGAACCGACGGTCAGAGCAGGGATTCCCTGTGGTCAATCCCCTCAGCAATAAGTATATCGTTTTGGATACTGCTGGTGGGGACAGCCTACCAGGGGAAAGCCACAGTTGTCACGTCTCTGGCACCGTGGCTCAGAAGGGAAGTGGGGGAATAGAAAAGCGCTAGTGGTCGGGGATTCAATATTTTGGTGGATTGACAGGAGATATTGTGGTCAGGAAAGGGACTCCTGGAAAGTATGTTGCCTCGCTGGTGCCACGGTCCGGGATGTCGCCCATCGAATTTGCAAGCTTCTGAAGTTGGAGAGTGAGCATCCAGAAATCATAGAATATATTGGCACCAATGATAGACAGGAAAGTGATTGAGGATCTGAAAAGTGACTACAGAGAGTTAGGTTGCAAGCTGAGAGCAGGACGAGTAGGGTAGTGTTCTCAGGTTTGCTACCCCTGCCACGAGATAGTGAGATGAGGAACAGTCAGCGAATGGAACTTAACACTTGGCTGCGAGGCTGGTGCAGGAGGGACGGCTTCAGATACCTCGACCATTGGGATACCTTCTGGGGAAGGTGGGACCTGTGCATGAAGAACGGGTTGCACCTGAACTGAAGGGGTACAAATGTCATGAGTGGGAGATTTGCTCGTGCGATTCGGATGGTTTTAAACTAGTTTTGCAGGGGGCTGGGAATCGGAGCCACATGTCTGAGAGGGGGTCAGTTGCAGACAGGACAGTGACAGGATATATTGAATCTATCCGGAAGGTTTCTATTTAATAGTACACCCCAGAATGTTGTTCATGGAAGATTCAAGAATAAATTTGGTGTTGAATGTCAAAACCGGAAACTCAAATTGTATCTTGATGAAGATGGTCATTGCAAGGCATATATGTGATATGACTATTATTTGCCACTTGTGTAGATTTTGTATGATATCTAGATGTTGTTACAAATTAATATACAATTTTTGCAAAGTACTTTTTAGCGCATGTTGAGATTCCGGCTGAAAAGTTGTTCTCAATTAGAACACATCTGCTAGCTCAGCTAGCAAACACACAACCTGAACATATGCATATGCGCGACTTCAGTATCTGAGCAGTTGAAAATGATGTTGAATGTTGTCCAACCGTCAACCAACATTCCCAACTTTTTTTACATTACATTACTTACAGTGTGGAAACAGGCCCTTTGGCCCAACAAGTCCACACCGACCCGCCGAAGCGTAACCCACTCAGACCCATTCCCCTACATTTACCCCTTAACCTAACTATTCATCTAACCTGCACATTTTTGGACTGTGGGAGGAAACCAGAGCACCTGGAGGAAACCCACGCAGACACGGGGAAAATGTGCAAATTCCACACGGTCAGTTGCCTGAGGCGGGAATTCACCCCGGGTCTCTGACGCTGTGATTCAGCAGTGCTAACCACTGTGCCGCCCACTGTGCCACCGTGCCGCCCACGGTGAAGGGAAAGTCATTGACAAGGCAGGTGAAGATGGTTGGGCCAAGACCCCAACCCAAAGGAACGCCAAAGGGAAAGTGTGGACTGCGTATGTTGGAAATCAGAGAAGAGAGGTTGTTGCTGGAAAAGCGTGGGATGCCAGACAGCATCCGAGGAGCAGGAGAATGACATTTCGGCCATGAGCCCTTAATGCTTATGAAGTTCTGAAACCCGGAAAAGTCGACTCTCCTGCTCCTCGAATGCTGCATGACCTGTTCTGCTTTTCCAGCACCACACTCTCGACCCTTTGTAACTCCACTCTGACAAAGAAGGTCTGGATTCTCAAGCACCACAGATTTTCCATATTTGCAAGTATCACGCTCAGTTACAAATCCGTACTAGGACGTCACCGTTCCGCCCACCCATGCGTCCAGAACCTTAGTAGAATGGCAGCTGTTTACCTTGGAACTGTAAAATATTTACCCACTATTTATTTTTCAAGGTGCTCGAGTTTCGCTAGAAGCGTTTTTAACGCCCTCGGCCTGAATCTCTCTCTCCAGGCTCTACAGCCTTAACGTCTGGAAAAGTGCATCACTCCCATTGACCATGGAGGTGAAGCCAGCATGCGAATGCCCCTCCCTCTCCTGTTATGAGTACAGTCTCAAGGCGTGGAATGCTGGGTAGTTACCCAGCCATTGAATCCAATTGTTATAGAGTGTTGATTATATTCATTCCTAATTTTCTTTTTCCTGCATTTCAAGCTTCTGCTTCCAAATGACCTTTGGAAAACAAAATTGGCTGGTGAAAAGACATCTTAAGTTGCATGCATCTATCACATCTCTTAACCCTCTCGCCAACATAACCTTATCATTAAAATACCTGACTCCTCAAACCATTTTGTAAATTCCCATCCGGAACTGACAGTGCTGGATTTTTGAAAGTTCTTTAACATATGGATGGTTGGAACTCAAACGAAGAGATGTATATGTTTCTTCTGAATGTCTCTCAACACATTTATTTTATCATCTCATTTTACAGAAAAGTGGAAGGCACGAAAACCGAAGTGTTTGTCTGACCCCATTACTGTGTTATATTTTCAGCTACAGTGGATGTGAATCCATGATCATCCATAGCTCTGCCAGCGATCTTTGCCATTGTCCAAACTGTCGTATCTTTAAGAATGAATATTTTAATTTTGTCTGTTGGTTTGTTGTTATTTCTTCCAGTCATGATTAAATGAGGGTTGCATAACTGCAGATCCCTCAGCTATGTGCTGCTAATTTATTCCACTCGTATACGTGGCCTCTTTCACAAGCATCACTCGGACTCTCCTCAGCTCCTGCTTGCCCCTGCTTGGGTTTTGGGGATGAGGCTATGGGGACACACAGAAGGATAGGAACTCAAGGGTAGAAAGGGAGATAGTTGTCCTTTTGACAGAATGAGGGGACTCGGCAGGAACACTATCCAACGATGGACATTCACCAGAGAAACAGAGAACCCACTTATATTTTTATGGGTGACGAGTGGGCCTTCGGGATTAAGGCAGTTGTAACAGACATTTGCTTGACACCTCGTGGCTCCACTCCACGGGGAAATGGAAAAATGTGTGGGAAATACAGTCGTGAACCAATTAAAAGGGGAGGAGAAAGAGTTTCATAACTTTCCTACCACAGTGCAAAAGGATGTGCGGTTTTCTCGTTGTTTGGTGAAAGGATCTCTCAGAGTGGTTACATGATATTCTGACAGAATGAGAGGTGAGCGGAGGGC
>NC_057717.1:68962274-68968364 GCF_004010195.1 Chiloscyllium plagiosum | reverse complement strand
GAGTGGACACCATTTCTTGCAGTGAAGGAATCAATCCACACTGGAGGCATGACAACTGGGCAGGGACTGAGATCATTGGGGTCGTGGGGCGGTGTGTTGGTTATTCACCCAGGCATGTACAAGGACTGTTCATCTAGAATGGCAGTGTGCACCGTGTGAGCAAAACTGGTAAGAATGGGCCGCGGGAAAGCAAAAAGACAGGATTCCATAGGAAACTGGACATTTCGCTTTACACAATGCTGGAAGCAGCTTTGAAGAGTTCCTACTTATAATCCTCTGGTATAATGAGGACTGTGATTAACAATGCCTATTTATAATGTGAGTTTAGCAGGTCACTGCTGTTTACTAAGAGTCTGTCCGACGATCTGGAGAAATCGAGGCCATTACCTTTGGTCTAAGTCTAGCTGGAGCTGAAACGACGAGAATCGTTGCGTGCAAGTCCGTTTCTGAGTGGGGCTGTTTCCTGGAGCAATGCAGCTGGCGTTAGCTGCGGTGGTTTGGGTCCACCTGTGGACATGAGCAATGCAACAGATCTCAACGTGAATGGCCTAAGAAGGCACTGCAGGAAGAAACCTCTCACTCAGCGTTAAGTCATTCGTATGAGGAACAGAAAATTGAGCAAAGTGTTGAACAGAATTGCTAACAGATGTTTCTATGACCACTATCCATGTGCAAAATCGTCCGTTTGCAAACGTTTATTCAGCAAGTGAATTAAGTTTCTAACAAGTAATGAGATCGAGAGGACAAAGCGAAATTTTCATGGGAGATGTTACTGCGTGAAGTTACATTGACAACGATCACATCAAATGCGTTCAGATCTCCCCCACCCCCACAACCCCTCATTCTGTTGGAAAAGCTGCCATTTTGTTTCCCATGTGGAATGGACAAACTTGTATTCATCTTAAAATGTGTTAGTGTTTGAAAATGTATCTCTGAGAGTCATTGAGAGCAAATATGGAAAGGTAAGATTTAAAATGACAGAACGTCGTCCAAACTCAGGATGACTTTGAAACTAGCAAAACTGTGCCATCAACAAGAACCTATTTTAGACATGCTTGGCCAGTTTTTAAACTTTTGGACCTAATGTGTTCAGTTTTCCAAATATTGGCTGGATGCCTGAAATGTTTACTGCAACTCAAGGTGTACAGTTTCGTGCCAATGTTTCAATCAACACTTTTTTTTCATTTTTCTGTACACTGAAATTACTCCATAGAGGCCAGCATCCTATTACTCAGACATTCCTCATGACAAGTGCGCAACACTTGACATAAGTTCGTCTTCCTCAGAGCCAGCTCTCAGAGAGGAAAGAATCTCCCACAACTTAATTGGACCTGCCAGCCAATAATCAATGTATGAATCATATTAAATCATCCTCTACGAATTACACATGGCTGATCTTGTTTTAATCTCTCCAAAACAATTACCATTAGCTATTCAAACATAGAAATACCTCATGAGCATCACACGTGGAATAAAAAAGCTAATTCAGTTGCATTGATTGCCTCACTTGCAATTGTAGTAGCAGGAAGAGGAACTCAACTTTTAAGTGGATAAACAATAAGACAGAGAGAGATATGGGTGGGGGGAGAGATAGACGGAGAGAGAGAGAGAGAGAAAAAGAAAGAGAGACATGAGAGGTTTGTCGCTTGCACAACCACAACAGCTACAGAAAGCTGAAACTAAAACTGTGATTTTGTGGGATACGTCACAAATCTGGTTTCTTCTTTTGCCTCAAAATAAATACAAGGCTTCATAAACGTTTTGATTTTGTAGGCTTCAGGTAGTGATCTCGCCAATTCTGTCTCAACTTCCATTTCTTTCACAAAAAAGACAGCATAAAATGCTCCTGTCAAAGCCATAGCATCGCCCCATTCAGTGATGGTTATGGAACAGATTCGTTTCGGTAAATGAGATTGATATAAAGCTTACTGCGGATCCTGATGATAATGTTCTGAAATATCTACTGTCGTTGCTGTTGTAGACAATAGAGAGTATGAGTTTGGAAGGCGTTGTCTGAACAATATTGATTATTCTCTCAATTTTTCCACGGCTGCGACTTGTGCGCTGGCGTTCGAGGAAGAGGAATTTTAAGTGTTGCCAAAGACGCCAGCTACTTTGCCAGGGATGCCATTAGACTTCTTGAGCATTATTGAGGAAACATTCCAACTAGTAAGTTTTGTTGATTATACTTTGCTGATAGTTGGATTCCATCCTCTGGCGACTGTCTTTGTGGAGAATGCACATTCTCTCCGTGTCTGCTGGGGTTTCCCTGAGTATTTCAGTTCCTCCTACAGTCCAAAGATATTGTGGTCAGGTGAATTGGCCTTGTTAAATTGATCACCGTGTTCGGTGCGTTAGTCAGGTGTAATTATATGGTAGGGGAGTGGGTCTGGTTGGGTTATTATTTGGACGATTAGTGTAGACTAGTTGGACCGAAGGTCCTGTTTCCATGCGGTCGGGAATCTAATCTAATCAGCATATACTGGTTTTCTTGCGAAAATTATTTTGCCAGAATGTAGTTGCAATGTCTGACTCAGAAATAGTGGCTAAAGAGCAATGAGCTCCTTGAGTTGTCGTGTTTTATTGAATAAAACAAACGCAGCACATGTGGGTCGACTCAGGCTCACCGGGACACAGGTTTTTGGTTGTCCCGGTAGTGTAAGTTGGGGTGGGTATTGGAGAAAGATTGAAGCAGATAGACACAGATCTGTCCGTTTTGCTGGAAAAAACCTGGTGTACTCTCTCTGCTGTTGTAGAGTTTTTTTCTTTTTTTTGCATTTTTTCTTTCTCCATGACTGAAGATAACCGATTAAAAAGAAGAATCTGCTTATGGGAACAAAAACGACAAATGCTGGAAAACACAGCAGGTTTTGCAGCATCTATGGAGAATAAGCAGAGTTAAAGTTGCGTGTCCACTTACACTTCATCAGAAATCATGGCTTTTGGTGATGCTGCTACATTTTAACAGTTGACGATTTGTAGTTGAACAAAATATACGTTTGGTCAACTTTTATTGGATTAGAAGTGATGCCAATTTTACATTCTTTGTTGTATGTTAACTTTTTTTTTTAAGAATAATGTGTATTTTGCTTAAAGCCAAGTAGCTGGAAGAAATCATACATATCTGGAACACTACACATTTTGCATGCCTTTAAATCAATACAGGTCAAGGTCTAGGGTATCTTCTTGATAAGTTTTGAACGGAGCGTGTCCAGTTCGTTATACTTCCCACAGATATCACTGGACTAGATTCTGAAGTTTAAATTTAATCAAATATGCATCAGAGGAAAGGTTGAAAATCAGAATGAGAAAATGCAGGAAGACAATGGAATCGGTCTCACTCTGTGAGTGACTTCTCTACATCTGGCAACTACAACAGTAACATTTTTAAAAGAAGTACAAAAGATGTGTACTGTCTGTAAAATATAAAAAATTAAACAAAATCTGTTCGAGAAACTTGGCAATTCTGGCACCCTCTGTGGAGACAAAGCAGAGGCAACGTATCGAGTCCAGTGACTCTTCATCAGAAACGTCATTCAGATAATTTGGTACCATGAAGCTATCCATCATTGCTGAGGGATCACTCCTTAACAAACTCCGCTATGTGTGATTTGGTCGGCACGTTTTGTCGTCAATTTGTCTTTCTATTTCTTGAGCAGTTATAGTATGTTTTTGAAAACAGTATCATTGCAGCTGATGTAATGTTTTTGGTCAAGTATGTGCAGCGAATATCAATGATGAGATGCACAGCCATGTTAGTGAGGATGTATTTCAATAGCATTCCAGGGCCCACTTGAATTGATCAGTTCTGAGGATCTTGTTGAACTATCACTTCCAGTCTAATTAAAACAGCTGCTTATCCAAGAAATAGAACATGCAATAATTGGTGAGTTAGAACGCACTCACTATTCGAATCTGGCAGCTGTTCGTGTCCCCTGTATGCTTCTTTTTAATTGCTGATCTTGAACATCGCTGTGAGCTCTGTATGTTCCTGTCCGCAGTTGTAATTGATTTATTTCACAACTCCTTGTTGTCCATAACAATTGAGCAAAGTGATTTACTCTGTCCACAATGTTACATTGCTTTAGATTGTGTTGTATCAGCAACGAGTTTGCTTTGTTAGTTTCTAGGATTCAGTCCTGGTTTAACAAAAGGGGCATACTGCTTTCAAAAATGTGCTAGTTCGTGTTCTCTCGGGGGTGGTTGTGAGTCTTCACAATTCTGGGCATCAAATAATAAATGATTCTTTTCATGAGAAGAAATCATGAAGGCAGAGCTAGTTTGTTGATAACCAATGAAGTGAAATAAAAGCAGAGATATTCAGAAATATTCAGGAAGGTCGAGATGAGGATAAACGTGTGTGAGTTATGAAATTATCGAATATCAAAGGAGGCTCTAAGGAAAAAATTATGAACTTAAGTATTTTTGGTTGTATCTTCAAAGGGTGAACGAAATGTGATGTTCCTTGAGTGTTTGTATTTAGAAATGGCTTCTGGTCAAGTGTCAGGGAGCGGGGAGTCATACATTATTTCTACTTTTTACGTGAGAGCCTGGCGATCAGAATAAGAATGATCAAATACTTTCGTGTGGAAGCAGGCCATTCGGTTCACAGAATCCACACCAATCCTTCAAAAATATCCAACCTCGCTACCCAAAACCTGTAACACGGATTGCACATGGTTGACACTGCACATCCCTGGATATTATGGGCTATTTACCAAGTGTAACCCACGTTCTGTGCACGTCCTTGCACTGTGAGAGGAAATCGGAGCTCAAAAAGGAAATCCATGCAGACACAGGGAGAATGTACCAACTTTGCGTGGTCGCCTGAGGATGAAATTAAACAGACGTGTCTGGCACAGTGAAGCTGCTTTGTTAACCACTGAGACACTGTGACAAGAAAAATCGTTTAATATACATACTTTCACGAAGAAATCAGTGCTTTTCCGTCCCAAAATTACGCAGAGGAAGCTGGAAATCGTCTCACCCTAATCAGAGGCTTATGTGTATTAGGATTTAACAATATTGGCTATCTGTCTGATGTTGTATAATATTGTGCATAACTAAGCCTAAAACAGATTGTCGTAAGATTTCCAGTAAGATGAAAAAAAGATGAGAGATTAATGCAAGTGAGAAAGAAAATAACGTCGAGCACATGCAGGCACAGAAATTGATCAGGAAGAAGTCAGTACAGGTATGGATCTGGGTGGAGCGAGCATGATCGGTCACAGATTAGGAGAGATCAAAGGATGAAGAGATCACACAGAGTGAAGAAAGACACAGGATGAAGCAACTGCTGGTTTGAGAGGAGACTGTTTTGCAGAGTTGAGATGCAGACGCAAAACGGCAATTGGGAGTGTCTGAGAGAGAGTGACAGCGAGGGATGGAGAGTAAATTACAGGGATAGAAAGAGATGAAAAGGTATTGAGATTGATGGGAGAAGCTGTGAAACTAACAGACAATGCACAGTAATTCACGGGAGAAGCTGTTTTTTTTTGTTACTTGACAGAATCCTGTCTTATTGAGTGATATTGCAATTTGGCCTTACTTTGTACAATTATGTTCCTTTCAGTATGACAGTCTCTTCCAGAAACCTGTAACCATTCCAAAATCTAAACCGCATTTGTGTCCAATGTCGGATCAATTCTTCATAACACAGTATTTGAAACTGAACATCAAAAGGCCTTTCCCACAGAAACCGGAAACAGCCCAAGTCTGTTGGTTTGGAAAGCAATTTAATTCTATAAAAGTCGGCCGTGTGGAATTAATGAACTTGGTTTGCACCCTTCGCTTACCTGTCACTAACATCAAAGGCCATAGGGATTAATGATTGATACGGCTCTTGAATCATTTACTGTTAGTTTAGTTAAAGAAGCATTGCTGCACTTTAATCCTCCACAGATTGCCGACAGTGTGGAATTGGCCATTTAGTCACAACGTCCACACCGACCCTCCGATGAGTAACCAGTTCCCTACTGTATTACTCTAGCTTTACTCCTGACTTTTGAACTCACATACATACCCTTAAACTATGTGCAATTTATCATTTCCAATTTACCTTACCAGCATATCGTTTGATTAAGGAGGAAA